>NW_006795411.1:623721-666106 GCF_000442215.2 Lipotes vexillifer
AAAAAAAAAAAAAAAAAAAGAAAAGAAAAGCACTGAAGAATAAAATGTCTTCAGTTTAATATATTCATATACTACACATTTCCAAGGGTGTTCCAGTGAATAAAACCACAGTATATACTTCAAAAACTTATTATATTGTTGAGCCATATAATGGTAACAAAAGAAATGGCTAACATTAAATAAGTATGAAAAATGTCTTATTTCACTATGAATAATCACTAAAAACTCAACATGTTATCTTATTATAGTCGTTTGATTTCCAAGTGAAAACCCACATTCATATACTTCCTCTGAAGAGTGCTATTTAGTATGACTTAAGTAATTCATTCATTCGTTTAACAAATATTTGTTGAGCATAATCTATGTGCTAGGCATTGTTGATCACTTTTGAATAAAACAAATATTACTAATTTGGGGAAATATAGTTTCTAGTGGGGTTAACAGACAGTAAACTAGAAATCAGAATAAAATATACGTTAGAAAATAAATTCTATTAAAAAAAAGGAAAAATAGAATAATGAAAGGAGTATCAGAAAGCAAAAGAAGTGTGGTTATGTTGGAGTTTGAGATTAAACATAGGATGGTAAGGATAGGCTTTAATAATAAATAGTTTCAACAAAGACTTGAAGGAAGTAAGAGAGTTAGCCAAGTAAATATTAGGCAAAGCACAATCCAAATAAAATAGCTAGAGGAAAAATTCTTATATTTCTAATGTGGTCACATATACATAAAATGAAATTTACCATATACACCATTTTTAAATGTACAATTCAGTGGAATTAAGTACATTTACAACTTTGTATAGCCATCACCACTTTTTATTTTCAAAATGTTTTCATTATCCTACACAGAAACTCTATAACCAGTAAGCAATAATTTCCAATTACCCCATCCTAAACTCTTGGTAAACACAGTTCTTCTTTCTGTCTTTATGGATTTTCCCATTCCAGATACTTCACACAGAACTATGTGGAATTATGCATTATACTTACCATTTTGTGTAGCATGTTTTCAAGGTTCATCTGTGTTATAGCATATATCAGATCTTTATTCCCTTTTAAGGCTGAATACTATTACATTGTTTATCTAGCCATCCATTAATGGACAGTAGGTTTGTTTCTACCTTCTGTTTATCATGAATAATGCTGTGATGAACATTGGTGTACAAGTATCTGAGTCCCTGTTTGCAATTCTTTGGGTATATAACTTAGAGTGAAACTGTGGGGAGATATGGGACTCTATACCATATTATGCTTAATTATGTTTAAATTTTGTAGGAACCACAAAACTGTTTTCCACAATGCCCCACCCCCAAACATTTGTTTCTTTCCTTCTTTTTTTTTGTTTTCTCATTTAACAGTAACCATCCTAATGGATGTGAAGTGGCAGCTCATTGTGGTTTCATTTGCATTTTTCTAATGACTAATGAAGTTTAGCATTTTTTCATATGCTTATTGTCATTTATGTATCTTATTTGATATAAATGGCATGATATACTTAAAGTGATGAAAGGGAAGAACCTATAACAAAGATTACTCTACCTGGCAAGGATCTCATTCAGATTCGGTGGAGAAATCAAAAGCTTTACAGATAAGCAAAAGCTAAGAGAATTCAGCACCACCAAACCAGCTATACAACAAATGCTAAAGGAACTTCTCTAAGTAGGAAACACAAGAGAAGAAAAGGATCTACCAAAAAACCCCAAAACAATTAAGAAAATGGTCATAGGAACATACATATTGATAATTACCTTAAACATGAATGGATTAAATGTTCCAACCAAAAGACACAGGCTTGATGAATGGATACAAAAACAAGATCCATATATATGCTGTCTACAAGAGACTCACTTCAGACCTAGGGACACAAACAGACTGAAAGTGAGGGGATGGAAAAAGATATTCCATGCAAAAGGAAATCAGAAGAAAGATAGAGTAATTATACTCATATCAGAAAAAAATAGACTTTAAAATAAAGAATGTTACAAGAGACAAGGAGGGACACTACATAATGATCAAAGGATCAATCCAAGAAGAAGATATGACAATTATAAATATATATGCACCCAACATGGGAGCACATCAATACATAAGGCAACTGCTAACAGCTATAAAAGAGGAAATCAACAGTAACACAATATTAGTGGGAGACTTTAACACCTCACTTACGCCAATGGACAGATCATCCAAAATGAAAATAAATAAGGAAACAGAAGCTTTAAATGACACAATAGACCAATAGATTTAACTGATATTTATAGGACATTCCATCCAAAAACAGCAGATTACACTTTCTTCTCAAGTGCACATGGAACATTCTCCAGGATTGATCACATCTTGGGTCACAAATCAAGCTTCAGTAAATTTAAGAAAATTGAAATCATATCAAGCATCTTTTCTAACCAAAACACTATGAGATTAGAAATCAATTACAGGAGGAAAAACATAAAAAACACAAACACATGGAGTCTAAACAATAAGTTACTAAATAACCAAGAGATCACTGAAAATATCAAAGAGGAAGTCAAAAAATACCTAAATAAAAATGACAATGAAAACACGATGTTCCAAAACCTATGGGATGCAGCAAAAGCAGTTCTAAGGGGGAAGTTTATAGCTATACAAGCCTACCTCAAGAAACAAGGAAAATCTCAAGTAAACAATTTAACCTTACACCTAAAGGAACTAGAGAAAGAAGAGCAAACAAAACTCAAAGTTAGCAGAAGGAAAGAAATCATAAAGATCAGAGCAGAAATAAATGACATAGAAGCAAAGAAAACAATAGCAAAAATAAATAAAACTAAAAGGTGGTTTTTTGAGAAGATAAACAAAATTGATTAACCATTAGCCAGACTCATCAAGAAAAAGAGGAACAGGACTCAAATCAATAACATTAGAAAAGAAAAAGGAGAAGATACAATAAACACTGCAGAAATACAAAGCATCCTCAGAGACTACTACAAGCAACTCTATGCCAATAAGATGAACAACCTGAAAAAAATGGACAAATTCTTAGAAAGTTATAACCTTCCAAGACTGAACAAGGAAGAAACAGAAAATATGAACAGACCAATCACAAGTAATGAAAGTGAAACTATGATTAAAAATCTTCCAAAAAACAAAAGTCGAGAACCAGATGGCTTCACAGGTGAATTCTACCAAATATTTAGAGAAGAGCTAACACCCATCCATCTTAAACTCTTCCAAAAAGTTGCAGGGGAAGGAACACTCCCAAACTCATTCTATGAGGCCATCATCACCGTGATACCAAAATCAGACAAAGATACTACAAAAAAAGAAAATTAGAGACCAATATCACTGATGAATATAGATGCAAAAATCCTCAACAAAATACTAGCAAACAGAATACAACAACACATTAAAAGGATCATACACAATGAACAAGTGGGATTTATCCCAGGGATGCAAGGATTCTTCAATAGATGCAAATCAATCAATGTGATACACCTTATTAAAAAACTGAAGAATAAAAACCATATGACATCTCAATAGATGCAGAAAAATATTTTGACAAAATTCAACACCGATTTATGATAAAAACTCTCCAGAAAGTGGGCATAGAGAGAACCTACCTCAATATTATAAAGGCCATATATGACACACCCACAGCAAACATCATTCTCAATGGTGAAAAAATGAAAGCTTTTCCTTTAAGATCAGGAATAATATAAGGATGTCCACTTTCACCACTGTTATTCAACATAGTTTTGGAAGTCCTAGCCATGGCAATCAGAAAAGAAAAAGAATTAAAAGGAATACAGATTAGAAAAGAAGAAGTAAAACTGTCACTGTTTTCAGATGACATGATACTATATATAGAGAATCCTAAAAATGCCACCAGAAAACTACTAGAGCTAATCAATGAATTTGGTAAAGTTGCAGGATATAAAATTAATGCACAGAAATCCCTTGCATTCCTATACACTAATGATGAAAAATCTGAAAGAGAAATTATGGAAACACTCCCATTTACCACTGCAACAAAAGGAATAAATTACCTAGGAATAAACCTACCTAAGGAAACAAAAGACCCATATGCAGGAAATTATGACACTGATGAAAGAAATTAAAGATGATACCAACAGATGGAGAGATATATCATGTTCTTGGATTGGAAGAATCAATAGTGTGAAAATGACTATACTACCCAAAGCAATCTACAGATTCAATGCAATCCCTATCAAATTACCAATGGCATTTTTTATGGAACTAGAACAAATCATCTCATAATTTGTATGGAGACACAAAAGACCCTGAATAGCCAAAGCAGTCTTGAGGGAAAAAAAAGGAGCCGGAGGAATCAGACTCCCTGACTTCAGACTATACTACAAAGCTACAGTAATCAAGACAATATTGGTACTGGCACAAAAACTGAAACATAGATCAACAGAACAAGATAGAAAGCCCAGAAATAAACCCATGCACCTATGGTCAACTAATCTATGACAAAGGAGGCAAAGACATACAATGGAGAACAGACAGTCTCTTCAATAAGTGGTGCTGGGAAAACTGGACAGCTACATGTAAAAGAATGACATTAGAACACTCCCTAACACCATACAAAAAAATTAGCTCAAAATGGATTTGAGACCTAAATATAAGACCGGACACTATAAAACTCTTAGAGAAAAACATAGGAAGAACACTCTTTGACATAAATCACAGCAAGCTCTTTTTGGATACAGCTCCTAGAGTAATGGAAATAAAAAAAAAAAATAAACAAATGGGACCTAATGAAACTTCAAAGCTTTTGCATAGCAAAGGAAACCATAAACAAGACGAAAAGACAACCCTCAGAATGGGAGAAAATTTTTGCAAATGAATCAATGGACAAAGGATTAATCTCCAAAATATATAAACAGCTCATGCAGCTCAATGTTAAAGAAACAAACAACCCAGTCCAAAAATTGGCAGAAGACCTAAATAGACATTTCTCCAAAGAAGACTTAAAGATTGCCAAGAAGCACATGAAAAGCTGCTCAACATCACTAATTATTAGAGAAATGCAAATCAAAACTACAATGAGGTATCACCTCACACCAGTTAGAATGGGCAACTTCAGAAAATCTACAAACAACAAATTCTGGAGAGGATGTGGAGAAAAGGGAATACTCTTGCACTGTTGGTGGGAATGTAAATTGATATAGCCACTTTGGAGAACAGTATGGAGGTTCCTTAAAAAACTAAAAATAGAATTACCATATGATCCAGCAATCCCACTACTGGGCATATACCCAGAGAAAACCATAATTCAAAAAGACACATGGACCCCAATGTTCATTGCACCACTATTTACAGTAGCCAGGTCATGGAAGCAACCTAAATATCCTTTGACAGATGAATGGATAAAGAAAATGTGGTACATATATACCATTGAATATTACTCAGCCAAAAAAGGAACAAAATTGAGTCATTTTTTGAGACGTTGATTGATGTAGAGACTGTCATACAGAGTGAAGTAAGTCAGAAAGAGAAAAACAAATATCATATATTAATGCATGTATGTGGAACCTAGAAAAATGGTACAGATGAACCAGTTTGCAGGGCAGAAGTTGAAACACAGCTGTAGAAAACAAATGTATGGACACCAAGGGGGGAAAATCGCAATGGGTTAGGGATGGTGGTGAGCTGAATTGGGCAATTAGGATTGACATGTATACACTGATGTGTATAAAATTGATGACTAATAAGAACCTGCAGTATAAAAAAACAAAAACAAAAAAACAACTAATACTAAACTTTCTTTGGGTTATTTGTATGGAAATATATTAATATAAACCTTTAAAAATGTCTATTGAAGACCTTTGTTCATTTTTGAATTGGGTATTTTGTTTTTGAATTGTAAGGGGTCTTTATATAATCTAGATATTAATTCTTTAACAGATACATAATTTGAAAATATTTTCTCCCATTTTATGAGTTAGCTTTTATTTCAATCTCTTTATGGTGTCTTTTGATACACAAATGTTTTTAATTTTGATGAAGTTCAATTTGTCAATTTTTTCTTTTGCTGCCTGTGATCTTGGTGTCATATGCAAGAAATCATTGCCAAACCCAAGGTCATAAAGAATTTATCCTGTTTTCTTCTAAGATTTTTATAGTTCAGCCTTAAATTTAGTTATTTGGTATACTGTGAGTTAATTTTTGTATATGGTATAAGGGTTCAACTTCATCGTTTTTTTATAAGGGGTCCAGCTTCATTCTTTTGCACATGGAAATGCAGGTTTGTAAAAATCATTTGTTGAAAAAACTGTTCTTTCAACACTGAATTGTGTTGGCACCCTTGTTGAAAATCGATTGATCATATATGTGACGGTTTATTTCTAGGGTTTGTATTATATACTGTTGGTGTATATGCCACTACCACATGGTTTTGATTACATTAGCTTTGTAGCTAGTTTTTAAACCAGGGAAATCAGGAAATGTAAGTCTTTCAACTTTACCTATCTAAATATAGAGAGTTGCTATTTGTGTTCCCTTGAGATTCCATATTGTGATGGAATAAATAATGTTCTCTCCAAATTCATCTGTTGAATCCTTAAACCCCAATATTATGGCAGTTGGAAGGTAATTTTGGTTAGATTATGTCATGAGGGCCCTCATGATGGGATTAATAATTTTATAAAAACAGGAAGA
Organism: Lipotes vexillifer; assembly: GCF_000442215.2. Taxonomy (NCBI): domain Eukaryota; kingdom Metazoa; phylum Chordata; class Mammalia; order Artiodactyla; family Lipotidae; genus Lipotes; species Lipotes vexillifer. The sequence continues at coordinate 630,378 of NW_006795411.1, forward strand.
GACTTGAGATCCTTCTCTCTCTGTGTATACACCAAGCAGAGACATAACAGGACATGATCAGGAAGAGGGCTCTTATCAAGAACTTGACCATGCTGGCACACTGATGTCCTACTTCCAGCCTCCAGGATGTGAGAAATAAATGTTTGTTGAAGCCACCCAGTGTATGGTATTCTGGTATAGTAGCCTAAACTGACTAAGACTCCTATAAGTTTTAGTATGAATTTTTCTATTTATACAAATGTTTGTCATTGAGATTTTGATGGGAATTGCATTGAATATGTAGATCACAATGGGTAGTTTTCAGATCTTAACAATATTATGTCTTCCAATGCATAAACGTGGTATTCCTTTCCATTTATTTGTCTTCTTTAATTTTTCAGCAACATTTTTAACTTTATGTGTTTGTTTTTTGCTTCTTTGATTAATTTTATTTCTAAGTATTTTATTCGTTTTCAAAGCCACTGTAAATGCAAATGTTTTCTTACTTTTTTGAATTCTTCATTGCTAGTGTACACAGATAGAACTTATTTGGGGATGTTAATGTTTTTAGCATCTTTATTGTAGTATAATTGCTTTGCAATGTTGTGTTAGTTTCTGCTGTATAACAAAGTGAATCAGCTATATGTATACATATATCCCCATTATCCCCTCCCTCTTACATCTCCCTCCCACCCTCCCTAACCCACCCCTCTAGGTGGTCACAAAGCACCAAGCTGATCTCCCTGTGCTATGCAGCTGCTTCCCACTAGCTATCTATTTTACATTTAGTAGTGTATGTATGTCAAAGCTACTCTGTCACTTCGTCCCAGCTTACCCTTCCCCCTGCCTGTGTCCTCAAGTCCATTCTCTACATCTGCATCTTTATTCGTGTCCTGCCCCTAGGTTCATCAGAACCATTTTTTTTTTTTTTTTTTTTTAGATTCCATACGGTATTTGTTTTTCTCTTTCTGACTTACTTCACTCTGTATGACACCTGTAACTTTGCTCCATTAGTTTCTTGGCTTTAACAGTTTGTGTATGTGTGTGTGGGAGGGAGATTCTTTAGGGTTTTCTACATATAAGATAATTTCATCTGCATAGAGAGAAAATTTTACTTCTTCCTATCCAATTTATATATATATTTTTGTTTTTTCCTTGTCTAACTACTCTGACTAGAACTTAGAGTACTATGTTAAAAGTTAAAGAAAGGTTGTAATAGTGAGCATCCTTGTGTTGTTCCTGACTGTAAAGGAAAGATATTAGTCTTTCACCATTGATATAGCAGTACTTTGGATTTTTAAATACATGGCCTTTATCACATTGAGTAAGTTCCCTTCTATTCCTAGTTATTGTGTTTTTACCATGAAAAGTTTGGATTTTGTCAAATGCTTTTCCTGAATCAATTGAGATGATCATGTGTTGTTTAGGGTCCCCTTATTTATTCTTCTAATTTGTTATTACAGTGACTGATTTTCATATTTCTAGGGTAAAACTCACTTTCATGGTGTATAATCATTTTAATATGCTGCTTGATTCAGTTTGCTATTGTTTCATTGAGGATTTTTGTATCTTTATTCATAAGGGATATTTCCTGCAATTTTCTTTTCCTCTAATGTCTTTATCTGATTTTTGTATAAGGGTTATACTAGCTTTATCTAATGGGGTAGTGAGTGTACCTTTTTTTCCATTATTCAGAAGAATTTAAGAAAAATTATATTAATTTTTCATAAATGTTTGGTAGAATTCATCAGTGAAGCAACTTGGGCCAGAAGTTTTCTTTGCTCTGAAATGTTTTATTACTGATTTAATATCTTGTATATAATGAAACATTTCTTTCTTACTGCTTTCAAAATTCTTTCTTTGACGTTGGGTTTCAACAACCTATGTTTCTCAGTGTGCATTTCTTTAGGTTTATATTGCTTGGAGTTTGGGTTTTTTTGTTTTGTTTTGTTTTAGTTTCTTGAGTGTATGTATTCTCTCTTTTCATTAAATTATAGAAATCTTCAGCCATTATTTCTTCAGATATTTTTTCTGTTCCTTTCTCTCTCTTTTCATCTAGGACTCATATGAAATATATATTGATATACTTATTTGTGTCACATAGGTCTCTTAAACTCTATTTTTCCTTCATTCTTCTTTCTTTCAGGTCCTCAGACTTGATCATTTCAATTACCCTTTCTTCAACTTTGCTGATGCTTTATTTTACCTGCTCAGACCTGCTGCTGATCCTTCTAGTGAAATTTTTCATTTCAGTTATTATATGTTTTCATTTCAGTTATTGTACACTATTGTGACTCTAAAATTTCTGTTTGGTTCCTTTTTATCTTTTTCTTTATATTCTTATATTTTTCATATATGATTTTCCTGATTTCATTTAGTTCTTTGTCTATGGTTTCCTTTAGCTCATTAAGTATAAATGTGACAGTTGTTTTAATGTCTTTGACTAGTATTTCAAATGTTTAGGTTTCCTCAGAGATGGTTTCTGTCATGTATTTTTTTTTTTTCCTTGAGTGGTCTATATTTTCCAGTTTTTTGTATGATTTGTATTTTTTTGTTGTTGTTGCTGTTACTGAGAATTGGAAACTCTGAGTATTATAATGTAGTAAATTTGTAAATCTGATTCTCTAACTCCTCAGGAGTTTCTGATTTCTGTTTGTTATGGTCTTGAGTTTTCTGCTGTCGATCTTTCTAAACTATATTTTCAAAGTGTACAGTCCTTGTTGTGTTTAGTCACTGAAGCTTCTGCTCTATTATCTCCGAAGTCTGTGACTTAAGATTTTCTTAAATGTTTGTCTCCAAAAAGGAAAAAAAAAAAAAAGCACTAGTTCTTTAAGTCTTTCTGAGAGATGTCTCTGGTGAAAGCTATTGTGGTCAAAGTGTTGAAACCAAGGCAAGCATCTAAGTGGGTCCCTTAGGGTACCAACCAAACTTCACACTTCCAAATTTTTGTAGAATAAGGATTCCACTTCCCACCTTGATAGCAGCTAGCTGCTCCCGTTGTTCAGAAACTCCCCACCATCAAATTTTGCTAGGGCTGAGGAATGGATATGGTGGCTTGTTCATAGTTACTGCTTTTTCTTTAGAGTAACAACCTCTCCCTTCAAACTCCCCTATTTGTAATAAGTATCCAATCGAGTACCAGAGTTCTAAATTATTTTACTTCAATCTCTTTTTCCAACTCACTTTTTGCTTTGGTGGTGGAGCCAACACCAGAATTTCCTACTCTGCTTGCTTGCATAATATCACTCCAGAGAAAATTAAGAACATAACATGCCCATGTTAGGGAACAATTCTTTGTGAGTCAGTCATTTTGTAAGCAAAGGCATTTGTATTCTGAATTATCTTTTCAAGGTTGTTTGTATGGCAAAAACCCTCAGAGGATAGAAATGTCTAGGTTTGTTTGCTGTGCAGTATAATAGAGTTAATGTCTCCCTCTGAAAAAAAAAAATTAGGTAGTTTGTTGATAGTTCTTTTTTAAAAATTAGGATTTTCTAAGTTTGGAGTTTCTCTCATATACCAAAACCCATTGTATGTTCCAGTATCATCTGGTTCCTAGTATGCTGCCCTGCTGGAATTGGGGCTTGGGGGATGAGTAAAGAAAGTGTGATATTCTACCTACTTCTATTTCTTTAATATACTGTTCTTTGTTTCTGACACAAGAGTCTTATAGCTTCAGCCAGCTTCTGTCGGACTGTAGCAGACTAGCTTGTTAGCTTGCCCATAGAGTAAAACTTCAGACCCTTCAGAGTTCTTAAATGTCTAGTGTGTTTGAGGAATAGCAGAGAGTCCAATGTGAATTAAGCAGAGTAAAAAGTGGTGGTAGAATGTTAGGAAATGATGTCACAGATGAAGGAATTGGAAGGATGGACAGTGTATTGTGAAGGGTTTTGTAGGCTACTGGAGGGAAAAATATACTTGCAGTGAGTGAAGTGGGAAGCCATTGAAGGATTTTAGGCAACATATGACAATGATGTGACCGAACTTATAAGGAGATCATTCTGGCTGCTATATTTTTGCAGTTTACTGGGTATATTTGGTAAACAGGATGATGGATGGTGATTGGCTAATGGATATAAGAAAAAGGGTGTTGTCAAGGCATATGCAACTGCCATCACCTGAGAAGGCTGTAAGCAGAGCAGGTTTTGGTAATAACATCAGGAATTCAGTTTTGATATGAGATATAGTGTTCGAGATGCTTAATGAGTCATGCAAGCCAAGATGTCAACTAGACAACTGAATATAGTTCTGGGCTGGAGATAGATATTTGGTAATCAGCATATGAATAGTATATGAATAGACTGTACAAATCATTAAACTATATGTCTGAAAATGTCTTAATTCAACCTAGAATTCTAGCCTAGGAGTATTGTACTCTGGCTTCTACCTTGTGTGTATTTGTTTAATCTTCAATTGTCAACTAGATTTTTACTCTTTGAAAGGTAATCTGTGTTTCTCTAAAGATGTTTTTAAAATTTACTTTTTGTCTTGATTTATTAGAAGTTTTACATAAATGTGTTTGTATATTGACTGCTTTATTATTTATCCTGCTTGAGGTATGCAAATCTAGAATCTATGGGTCATCTTTAATAAACATATCCTTAATTATAATCCCTTCAAATATTGTTTCTAGTCTATTCTCATCTCTCCTTTGGGGTCTTCAGTTACGTATATATCAGACCATCTCACTGTGTTCTATATCTCTTACCATATCTTCATTATTTTTCAAATTTCTGTCCTTTTGTAATTCATTTTAAATATTTTCTTATGATTTGTATTCATATATGGTTTTATATATCCAATTTATGTAGGTATATAAATTGATGTACTGATTTTTCTATATGTTGTCTTATTTCCTAATGCACCTAGCTATGTTTGGGTCCAGATGTTATATTTGGAAAAGTTTTTAGAAATATTGTGAAAACTAGGATGATATCTTTCTCCAAGGAAAATTTGTTTCTTTCTTTCAAGGAAAAAAAGGGCATAATCACTCCAATATCATCTTAAACCAATATCAGGAACTAATATGATTTAAAAATGCACTACACTCTCTGTATTATTCTGAATTATTCTTTTTCATATTTTCAAACCATTTTGTCTCAACCTATTGTGAAGGGATTCACTAGGCAGAATTAAATTTTTCTTTCCCTCTCCTTGGGAGACTGTCAAAAGCTGTACTCCACCTACTGACTTTTGGCCAAGATCTTCAGAATTGACTACCTACAGCAGAAAAGAAGACTGGCCAGTCTCACCTCCCTGCTTTTGCTCCTTTCAAGCATCGTTGGTAAATTCGTTGAAACTTTATTAACTTTCTAGTGCCTTCAATTATTCAGAGGATTATTGTTGTTGTTATTGAGCAGTAGTGCACTGAGTAGTTTTGTTTTAAATTACTCACTCACCATTATCAAAGAGAGAGCTGTCTCTATGAGTTTTCAATCAAATCTCTCGTTCTGTATTTGGTTAACCAAAGAATTAACCTAAGTGTGTATAACAATGACACGTCAATGCATTGTCCTAAATACCCAGGTCTATGGTAAATTATAATACTCTAATGTTCTTAATCAGAAGTTGTGTATATATTTATTCCATCTTTGGTACTTCCTTGCTAAAGTTTAACCTCTATTGAATGTCCTCAGTTCTTCAGAACTATCATCTTGCTTCATGCTCCCTGACACTGCAGAACACATGACAACTATGAAAATTATCACAAATTAATGCAGTGGCTTGGGGGGGAGGGTGTCATTAATTTAAATTTAATGGAACAAAAACTTTGAAAAGGTATTAAAAATTGCAGCTAGTGATTTCTAGGTAAACGTTAGGTAGCTTATATTTGTAACTAGAATAAGAAAGAAAGCAATATACTGCTTATTCTTCTTCAAGTTATCATTATTATTTTGCTGGCAATGGCAACATAGAATGTTATTTTATGCCTTTTATATATATCTGAATGTATAAAGAAATTATACTGATTTCACACTAATGTGTTTGCCTCTATTTAAGTAACTTTCAATTCACTACTTTTATTTTATATAAATACCTTACTCTTCAAGTAAACTCAGCCCCAAATGCAGAAGCCACACATTTTAAACCGTGATGCTGTGATCAGAGAAATCTGCATCCTAATTATAGAAGCACTTTCCTGGTATGTAAAATGTTAGGGGGCCATAATATCTTATCTTCTCTGTCCTTCAAGTTAAAGACATGTTCTGTGATCATAATTTAAAGGGAGCATACAAATGCATGCTTCTCAATTCAGCATGTTTCTTTAATTTTATTAATTTTTATATTATAGTATTCATATTCTTTTGTATAGTAAAGCTACATAACTTCTTTTACTTTTTGCCCGAGGCAAAGCGCTAGTATTTGATTTATCTTCTGTACTTGTCTTTCTTTTAACAATATGAACTTTTTCTCAGACAAGTGCAATGCTGTGTGTGACCCCACAGGGAAATCGCTTTCTTTTTAAGAAATGTGTACAAAGTACTTAATAAGTCATGTCATTCCATGACTTACTGTATATTATATTTTCAGTGACTACAGTTAACTTTCTTGGTCTCTAGATGCCAATGTTTTAATAAAAACAAGACATTTTCAACAAAATGTCAGAAACAAAGTGATCAAAGTGTTGTGGGAGCAGTTTGACAACAGTTTGAGCTTTGAATTTCCTATTCACTTTCCAAAATATTCACTTAAAAAGCATTTATTGAAGCTGAACTGCCTTTATCAGCCTGATCAGAGCTCCATAAAGAGCATGCATGATTCAACTGCTTTCCCAAGCTTTAAAAAATATAACTTTGATATATACCTCACAAGTGCAGCACAATAGTTTTCATGCTCACGTTTGTTAAGATTTAGTGCAGCCATTAAAGAACAGAAGGGCTCTATGGTGGCAATCCTCAGACATACCAAATATCCCAAAGCAAAACCTTCTACAAATCAGAGATTAAGGTACTGACAAAAATTTCCACTTGATTGCAGTTTCCCCTTTTAAACCTTATATCAGGAGTGACTATCTTTTCAATCAAGTTTCTTAGGGAGGTGAATAGATAGATCGGTTTTTTCCACTTGGAGAAAAATATCAACTGAAAGATAAAAAGTGACATTTTATGTGCCTTGTCCAAGAGTCAGTCGATTTATTTAAAAAATGGTATGTGAGCCTGACCTATACATGAAGTTTGTGGCATGTCTCTTGTCAAGTATTGATCACTTAAGACTTTACTGTTTTTCTACTGCAGTGTAGCAATAATCTCTTTTTATTTAGTTTGTGGCTTTGAATTCTTATCATGGCTTTACTGATTTCTCTGGGACCTATTAGATCTTGCTTTATCTGTGTAAATGGCTATGGAAATTAAGCTTTCTGAAGCATTTTTCCTGTGCAAACACTCTTTGTTTTCCATCAGTTCATGTGTCAAGTGGTTTGCATGCATATAGGGTCCATTTGGAAGCAGCGGGTGCCATCAATCTTCATGACTTTGCTATACACACCATTTCACCTCGACGTGTTTCAATGGGAAATTGTAAAGGATGGCTGAGCAATCAAGCTATTCCCCTTGACTGACATCAGGTATTTCTATCTAACTCACCTTAGTACTTTGGAGTCGATGCTGGGTGCTTAGAAATATTGGCCTCTAGGTGATGTGGTCAAATGTCTTCCACATTTTGACATATTTGCCAACTCTGTTGGCTTTCAAAATTGTACTTTTTAACTTATTCCTCAAATCAGAAGCAAAACTGAATTTTCTCTGCTTATATGTATCCTCTACTTTTAGTATTGTCCAAAATTTTGTGAATGGTTAGTACAACTGTTTTATTTTCTGCATGACTACATCGAGTTATCTTTCATTCAACCAAGAAGTGAGTCATACTTATGAGAAATATGGTGTTTCACTTGCTTGTATTCCAACATGATCTACAATAAATGAATTGTGTCAATCCTTTCAAGGCAGTGTTTGATATAGATTAAGGAAATTATAATAACAATTAAAAAGTCTCATGCAAAATATTCTTGTGTGTGTGTGTGTATGGGTGTGTACATGTGTGTTTTGGTGTATATTGGTATACACATAGAAAGTAATATGCTATTCTATTATATATCAAAGTTAGCAAATTGATCAATAGTGTTCACAGTTGTACATTACCATTTAGTGTATCTATCTGTTAGTCCCAGTTCCTAGTTCAAAAAATAACTCACAATAAACTCAGATTATATTGGCTATATAATAGCCACAGGTTTTCATTTTTTAATTGAAATGATATTGGTATCAAAATGTAACTTAAAGGAACTCCTCTAGATAGGAGAGTAAGAAAGCAGTATATTTAATATTTAAATTTGGAAATCATATCCAATAATCATTTGCACTTGCTAATCAAGTTTCAGTGTAAATATCAGGACCATATTGCATATGATACACTTGAATGGGAATACTAAAGGAAGAAAGTAAAATTTAAAATTTTCACATAGATTAATTCTAATCAGTAGAGAAATATAAAGACTCAAACTCTTCCCAAATTAACACAGAATCCTTTGGTTCTCTATATGTTCCAGTGCTTTGGTTTATAAGTAAATATATGTTAAACATTCCATGAAACCCTCTCAAACACTCAACTTTTTAATTAAAAAATAGTTGATTTTCAATATAGTTTCAGGTGTACAACATAGTGATACAAAATTTTTATAGTTATCATAAAATATTGGCTATATTCCCTGTTTATAAGTAAACATATGTTAAATATTCCATGAAAACTTCTTAAACACTCAATTTTGAATTGGTGACAAAGTTAGAATTGTGAAAAACTGTATGCATGTGTGTGTGTGTGTGTGTGTGTGTGTGTGTTTGAAGATACATGAATGCAAATATATAATGCTCACTTACTGAAAACAAGACTTATGTACTCACTTACTAACTGAAAACAAGATGCTCACTTACTGAAAACAAGAATTATGAACTAGAATCTTTTAGATAATATACCTTAGAGAATATGTCATTTACATATCATTAATGACTACATTAAAAATAATAGTTCATGGCATTAAAAATTTAAATACTCTCAGAATGTATATAATTATTTATTTTTATAGTATGTAATATTATAATTTAGCCCTACTGTTTCTAAATATTTAGCTTCTTAATCAATGAATTCAAGTTACTAAATATTTACTATGAATAGTTAAAATGTATAAATACAATTTTTTGCAATTTTACTTATCCTTTTTTTCTTCCTTTATTGATAACTGGACATCTAATACTATATCTATCTGCCATTAATCCCTTCCTTTGAGGACTGCTTTTCCTCCTCACTTCACACTCTAAGTTCTATCATGTAGTAGTGCCAAGGAGCAGTCATAACCTTATTTAAACTCTGGACATATTTGATTCATCCAGGAATTGGCAGTAGGTAAAATCTGAACAATAATTTATTCTCTGGAATTTTGCTAGGGGGTAAGTAATAAGAAAAGTTTATTTTTTGTGAGAATTACCTTTTACTATGTTTAAAATACTTATAGTAGTATCTGGTATATAGTATGTGCTCAATAGATGCCAGTTATTTCCGTGATTATTATGATTATTATTATCATATTAGAACAGGAGAGTCAAAATCTTGGTTTTAACCTTCAAATGCCACTCTTATAGGCAACATGCAAAGATTTTCTTGTGTTGTGCAATAGGAAAGCAGAAAAAAACTGAGGACCAGGCATAGCATTTGATTGTCAGCATGGTTGAGCTCCAAAGAAAGTTAAATTTCTGAACAAAACTGGACTGCTATGTGACGGTCAGGACCCTGCTTAGTAAATAATGGGACTAATTGACACATGGTACGAGGGTATCGGGCTTGAGTCCTTGGAAAATCTTATATATCCAGGTTCCTCTGAACCTAGTAGTCCTGCAGAAATGAGCCACTCAAGCACAGGATGTACTAGCACAAGCTTCTTGTCTGAGATGTTGCAGTGGTCTCTCCATTGCAAGATAGCATAATCCCCTCCCCAGTCAGGATCTGCCTCCCACTTCCTTTTAGGCCTATAAATAGAGTTAAGTTACAGCACTACCTACTGAAGATATGCTGGGCCTTATCAGAAAAGAGAGAAAAAAAATCATTGAAATCCAAAGGATTTGCAAGACTGAGCTAGTATGTACCACTAGGATACAGGAGAGTGTGTGAGGGATTGTATTTTTGGCTCTTTGATCCAGGGAGACTTTATTAGGGAGCACTGACCTGGAACACAGGATTTAACAACTTGGAAAGAGCCATAGAAAGACTTGCTACTAGAATGACTAACAGATATGGAAAAAGTAGTGGTCTACTCTACATGACATTGAAATGTTGCCCTTACATAAAGTGAAAGGATTAAAATACCTGGTAACTGGGCTTTGCTGGAGTGGATACTTTATGTAAAGGGCTAAAAATTGTAAGATACTTATATTACAAGAGAGAATCGATATAATATACAATTTATCATGTCCAATAGAAATATGCTAATGAGAGGAGTACTAACACCACCACAAATTTGATGGTGGCCCTCCATGTAGGTCACTCCTGACTACCTGAGAGGTTACTATGGAGTTGGGCTTACTGATAGCAATTAGGATGATAAGACTCTGAAACAATGGTACTTATGTGTTAAGTCAAGTGGATGCATCAATTGTGATATGTGGTAAAGTCAAAAGGGCAACTATGGAACACTGACTTGAAAGTAATATTAGAAATAGCATCCATAGTTACAGAACATGACATCCCAGGGAAAAATAACTGGGCAACCTACAAGTGTCTTACTCATTTTTTAACATTCAATGAAATAAAAAGTATATAACCAAGAGGCTAAGGGATGTCACCTTAATAAAAGTCAGTATATCTTCCCCAGTTCTTGGGACTGAGACTGTTTTTATACTCAGATTCTTTGATTTAAGGGTTTGAATATCAGGAGGAAGGATCTTACATTGCCAACGTAAGTGTACAACTCAGATAGTTATGTACTAGAGAAAGGGAAAAGTTCAAATATTTTGAGGACTCTTGGACACAGGACCAAATTCATTTGATACCAAAGGATATGGAGAATTATAATGGCACCCTTAGATTGGACACATCATTGCTATTGAACCAAAAAAAAACCCCTCCTTGATGCACAGCAAAACCAATCTACTGGCACAAGGTTGTGGTGAAGGAAAGTACAGCATTTATTGAAGGGCACCAAGCAAGGGAGTGAAAGACAAGCCTCAGATCCACTCAAACTTGGTCTTTGAGTTGATTTCTTTTTAAGAAGAAAGAACAAAGAAGCTGATCTTAATCACCCTCTTGTGACATTTCTTAATCATAGATTTGGGAGTCAGAATGTCTCTGTTTTACAATTCTTTGCCTAGATGGTCTATGGATAAGGGTTTTCTTAGCTCATCTTGCTTTGGAGAAACAACCTGAGTTTGTCCAATAATGGTGATATCTATAATAGCAATTTTAGTACATTAATGATGTTATAGATGATAGCAATTTTTTCATCTGATTCTGGTTGATTTGTATTCAGTTAGCATGGGATTGATGTCAGAGGGGACAAGAAATGGAATAGAGTTTCATATAAAGGGATTAATCATAAACTCAGTAAGGGAACTCGATTTTAGGTGGACTCGGTTTCAATGTGGAGTACATGCAATAAATGGCATTGTGACCAAAGTTTAACTCCCTCTGTCTCCATTAGTTCTATAATCCATCCAATGGTTGTTTTATTGCTAGAATAAGCATAACTTGTAGTTGGAACAAGGTTCTTCCTGGCCTATGAGATAAGGGCTACCATCATAACAAAGGTAAAGTGGAAGTCTCTATAATTTATTTCCCCAACCCTAGCCAAGATAATAAATTTCACAAACAAATAAAATTATTATCTTTTCCTGATGATATTATAGAATATATAACCACTTTTAAGAATATAAAGGATTATATGAGGACTCCACACCACTGACGACTACTTACACCAGGAGAGAGGACCTGAAAAAGAAGGCTGCACAAATGGCATGGGTGGTACAGAGAAAGAAGAGAATATGGGCTTAAGAGAAGATCACCCCCAAAGAATCATGGCTACCAGAGCCTGTGTGTCCTGAGTACAGGGCACCAGGGCACAGCACTAAGATAGGATGAGCAAAAGGAACTCAGGGCAAGGGTTGCAGTGGGACAGCAGTGGCAGGGTGCACTCTGTGATTGCACTTCGTGTGGCTGAGGTGATCTCAGCTTCAGTCATTCCACCCCCTGCCTGGGCCCGTGAACTCACTGTGCTTGAACGTGGTTGAGGACCACATCCTGGGGATTGTGAGAGACAGTTCCAAATATTCGGGAAAAATGAGATTGTGAAAGACACCATCTGCACACAGAAGGTTGGGACACTGAGGTCAGTCCTATGTCACCCCAAGTTAAATGAGTCTGACCCATATCCATACACAGTCATAAAGTATTTTTTGAGGTCTAGAGGATTTTCAAGATGGCGGAAGAGTAGGAGAACATGGAGTTTATTTCTCTTCACAAATACATTAAGAATACATCTACAGATGGAACAATTCTCACAGAGCACCAGCTGAACACTAGCAGAAGACCTTTGACTTCAGAAAGGACAGGAAAGATCCCTGTGTAACTGGGTAAGATGAAAGAAAGAGGAAGGGAAAGAGAAGAAGAGAGGAAGCTGGATGGGACCTGTGACCCTAGGGAGGAACTGAGGAAGAGGAGAGGTTACTGTATCTGGGGAAGACCCCTCACCGACGGGGAAACCAGTTGGGACAGAAGGGGAGCATCTAAGTCTGTCAGAGCAGGGTGAAAGAGCCAGTCTGTGGCAAACAAGACAGAATGAGACCTACAAATGGCCGTGTCACAGCCTTGTGCACACCAGACTGGGACATGTGTCTGCCTGTGCCCACCAGAGATGGGAGCTGGAACATGGAGATTTGAGAGCAAACCTGGAGAAAGGACTGCCATTGTCTGTGAAGAGTCAGCCTGAGAGGATGGGAGGGAGGAAATCTGCAAACGGGAATGCTTGTGGAGCAAGCCCAGTCTACTTCAGAAGCAAGGTGCCACTGTTGAGTGACGTGCAGGGGTGGAGCAGCCATTGCAGCCTCTCTCCCCCCATGTGCCAGCCCCTGCCCCCCCTGGGTGCTAGGAAAACCCCCCCAATGGGCTGGGCTTCTCACACCTGCTGCCAGGTACTAGGATAGGCCCTGGACAAGGCTGGCCCTCAGAAATCAGCCACCAGACCCTAGGAAAGGCTGCCTCCACCGCTGATCCTCTCTTGAGGCCACCAGGCTCTAGGGAAATCTCCAGCTAGGGCCAAATCTCTCACACCTGTGGTCACTGGCTTCCATGTGCATCTCTTCACTGGTGGGACTTGACCTCTTGTGGATTCCACCCACCTTGAGCATTGGTCGTCACCAGGGCTCCTAAGACTCTGGCAGCTGTGATACTTCTGCACACTGTTCTCACTGGGGCAGACCCGAGTGCTCCAGGGCAGCCTCAGGAGCAGGTCCCTGTGGGTGACCCACACACAGAGACACCTCTGTGGCTAAGACAACAGCTGAGCTCCTGGGGAGGGGGGCGACTAAGGAAGAGGAACAAAAATCTCTTGGTGCAGCTGCACAAACCACAGATTAAATTCCCATGATCAGCTTGGTAAACCCTGCATCTGTGGAATATCTGAATGGAAATGAGTGTTCCCACAACTGACACCAGTCTAGCTTTAGCAGTTGTGGATTTTGGGAACAAGTACATATGGGAGTTGGGCCTGGTCATAGTCTGAGCTGCCCCCACATTTCCCTCAACAGGTCCAGAGACCTAACTAGAGGTATTGAAGGGCCTCCTGGGGAGGCAAAGTTTGGCTGGGGGTCACAGTGGGGGCAAGGACATTGACAGCTGAGACATCAGGAAAATATTGTTATTACTATTTTTTAATATTTTGTTATTTTCTGTTGTTGTTTATTTATATTTTTTAAAGTTTTAAAAATTTTTAACACATTTTTTTTCTATTTTTACTTTACTTTTTTGTTGTTTGGTGTTTCCCTTGTTTTCATATTTTTATTTCTTTGCTCTGTTTTGTTTTCAATCTTATTTTTGTGATCATTTTTGTGTGTTTCTTTTAGGTTTTCTGTGCCTTTTTCTTTTTCTAGTTTGCATTCTGCTTTTGTTTTCCTTCCTGTTTTTTGTTTCTGTTAGTTTTATTTTTCACTGTTTGATTTTGTTTTGGGGTTCTTTTGTTTGGCTGTTCTCTTGCTTCTTATTTTCTTTGTTTTGTTTTTGTTGTTTCTTTTGTATTTGTGTATGTTTGTTAGTTTTTGGTTTTGTTTGGTTTTGCCTTTACCATTTGTCTTGGGTTGTATTTGTTTGTTTTCTTTTTTTTTAATAGTTGTTGTTGCTGTTTGTTTGTTTTTGCTTTTGCTATTTGTCTTGGGCTTTGTTTTCTTTGGCCCCTTTTTTTAGCCATACTGGGTGGCTTGTGGTGTCTTTTTTCCCGAGTTGGGGGTCAGACATGAAATTTTGGGGTGGGAGCACTGAGTCCAGGATGCTGGACTACCAGAGAATTTATGGTCCCAGGGATACAGCTCCACCCACCAGAGTGCAAACACAAGTCCCTCCCACCAGGAAGCCTATACAAGCCACTGGACCAACCTCACCCACCAGGGGCAGACACCAGAGGGAAGAGGAACAATGACCCTGCAGCCTGTGGAAAAAAGGGCTCGAACACAGTAAGTTAGACAAAATGAGAAGATAGAGAAATATACTGCAGGTGAAGAAGGAAGGTAAAAACGCACAAGACCAAATAACTGAAGAGGAAATAGGCAATCTCTCTGAAAAAGAATTCACAGTAATGATAATAAAGATGATCCAAAATCTCGGAAATAGAATGAGGAAGATACAAGAAATGTTTCAGAAACACGTAGAGGAAATAAGGAACAAACAAGTAGTGAAGAACAACACAATAACTGAAATTAAGAAACACACTAGAAGGAATCAGTAGCAGAATAACTGAGGCAGAAGAACTAAAAAGTGAGCTGGAAGATAGAATGGTGGAAATAACTACCACCAAGCAGAATAAAGTAAAAACAATGAACAGAAATGAGGACAGTCTAAGAGACCTCAGGGACAACATTAAACACACCAACATTCAAATTACTGGTGTCCCAAAAGAAAAAGAGAAAAAGAAAGGGTTTGAGAAATTTTTTGAAAAAATATATTTGAAAAATTCCCTAACATGGGAAAGGAAATAACCACACAAGTCTGGGAAGTGCAGAAAGTCCCATATAGGATAACCCCAAGGAGAAACATGCTGAGACACATATTAATCAAACTAACAAAAATTAAATACAAAGAAAAAAAATAAAAGTACCAAGGAAAAAGCAACAAATACAAGAAAATCCCCATAAGGTTATCAGATGACTTTTCAGCAGAAATTTTGCAGGCCAGAAAGGAGTGGCAGGATAAGTTTAAAGTGTTGAAAGGGAAAAAGCTACAACCAAGATTACTCTACCCAGCAAGGATCTCATTCCAATTTGACAGAGAAATCAAAAGCTTTACAAGCAAGCAAAATCTAAGAGAATTCAGCACTACCAAACCACTTTTACAACAAGTGCTAAAAGAATTTCTCTAAGTGGGAAACACAAGAGAAGGAAAAGACCTACAAAAACAAACCCAAAACAGTTAAGAAAATGGTAATAAGAATATACATATTGATAATTACCTTAAATGTAAATGAATTACTCATACCAACCAAAAGACAAAGACTGGCTGAATGGACACAAGGGCAAGACACATATATATGCTGTCTACAAGAGACCCAATAAAGATCTAGGGACATATACATACTGAAAGTGAGGGGATGGAAAAAGATATTCCATGCAAATGGAAAACAAAAAAAGCTGGAATAACAATTCTCATATCAGACAAAATAGACTTTAAAATAAAGACTATTACAAGACACAAGGAAAGACTCTACATAATGATCAAGGGATCAATCCAAGAAGAAGATATAAAAATTGTAAATATTTATGCACACAACATAGGAACACCTCAATATGTAAAGCAAATGCTAAGAGCCATAAAAGGGGAAATCAACACTAACACAATAATAGTGAGGGACTTTAACACTTCACTTACACCAATGGACAGATCATCCAGACAGAAAATTAATAAGGAAACACAAGCCTTAAATGACACATTAGACCAAATAGACTTAATGAAGATGTTTATAGGACATTCCATCCAAAAACAACAGAATACACTTTCTTCTCAAGTGCTCATGGAATATTCTCCAGGAAGAATCATATTTTGTGTCACAAATCAAGCCTCTGTAAATTTAAGAAAATTGAAATTTTATCAAGCATATTTTCCAACCACAATGCTATGAGATTAAAAATAGATAACAGGAAAAATAACTGTAAAAACACAAACACATGGAGGTTAAACAATACACTGCTAAATGACCAAGAGATCACTGAAGAAATCAAAGAGGAACTCATGAAATACGTAGAAATAAACTACAATAAAAATATGATGACCTAAATCCTATGGGATGCAGCAAAAGCATTGCTAAGAGGGAAATGTTTTAACAATATGATCTTACCTCAAGAAACAAGAAAAAAATCTCAAATAAACAACCTAACATTACATGTAAAGCAACAAGAGAATGAAAAGTAAACAAAACACAAAGTTAGTAGAAGGAAAGAAATCATACAGATCAGAGCAGAAATAAATGAAACAGAAAGGAAGAAAAAATTAGTAAAGATCAATGAAATTAAAAGCTGGTTCTAGTGGTTGAGAGTCCACCTGCTGATGCATGGGACACGGGTTTGTGCCCTGGTCTGGGAAGATCCCACATGCTGTGGAGTAGCTGGGTCCATGAGCCATGGCTGCTAAGCCTGTGCATCTGGAGGCTGTGCTCTGCAACAGGAGAGGCCACAACAGTGAGAGGCCCAGGTACTGCAAAACAAACACACAAAAAAACAAAAACAAATAACCTGGTCCTTTGAGAAGATAAAATTGATAAACGTTTAGCTAGACTCATCAACAAAAGAAGGGAGAGGACTCAAATCAATAAAATTAGAAATGAAAAAGGAGAAGTTACAACTGACACCACAGAAATACAAAGGATCATAAAAGACTACTACAAGCAACTATATGCCAATAAATAGCACAACTTGGAAGATATGGACAAATTCTTAGATAATTACAACTTTCCAAGACTGACCAAGAAGAAAGACAAAATACGAACACACCAATCACAAGGAATGAACTTGAAACTGTGATTAAAAATCTTCCAACAAATGAAAATCCAGGACCAGGTGGCTTCAAAGGTGAGTTTTATCAACCATATAGAGAAGAGCTAACACCCATCCTTCTCAAACTCTTCCAAAAAATTGCAGAGGAAGGAACACTCCCAAACTCATTCTATGAGGCCGCCATCACCCTGATACCAAAACCTGGCAAAGATACTACAAAAAAGGAATATTACAGGCCAATATCACTGATGAACATAGATGAAAAAATCTGCAACTAAATACTAACCAGAGGAATCCAACAACACGTTAAAAGGATCATACACCATGATCAATTGGGATTTATCCCAGGGTTGCAAGGATTCTTCAATATATGCAAATCAGTCAATGTGATACACCATATTAACAAACTGAAGAATAAAAACCACGTGATCATTTGAATAGGTGCAGAAAAGGCTTTTGACTAACTTCAACACCAATTTATGATAAAAACATTCCAGAAAGTGGGCATAGAGGGAACCTACCTCAAAATAATAAAGGCCATTTATGACAAACACACAGCAAACATTATTCTCAATGGTGAAAAATTGAAAGCATTTCATCTAAGATCATGAAGAAGACAAGGGTGTCCACTCTCACCACTGTTATTTAATATAGTCTTGGAAGTTCTAGCCACAACAATCAGAGAAGAAAAGAAATTAATGAAATCCCAGTTGGAAAAGAAGAAGTTAAACTGTCACTGTTTGCAGATGACATGATACTATACATAGAAAATCCTAAAGATGCTACCAGAAAACGACTAGAGCTAATCAATGAATTCAGTAAAGTCACAGGACGCAATATTAATATACAGAAACCTCTTACATTCCTATACCTTAACAAGGAAAATCAGAAAGAGAATTAAGGAAACTATCTCATTTATCGATACTACTCAATGAAAAGAATAAAATACCTAGGAATAACCCTACCAGAGGAGATAAAAGACCTGTATGCAGAAAACTATAAGACACTGATGAAAGAAATTAAAGATGATACAAATTGTTATAGAGGTATACCATGTTCTTGGATTGGAAGAATCAATATTGTGAAAATGACTATACTACCCAAAGCAATCTACAAATTCAATGCAATCCCTATCAAACTACCAGTGGCATTTTACACAGATCTAGAACAGAAAATTTCACAATTTGTATGGAATCACAAAAGACCCTAAATAGCCAAAACAATCTTGAGAGAGAAAAACAGAGTTGGAGGAATCAGGCTCCCTGACTTCAGACTATACTACAAAGTTACAGTAATCATGACAATGTGGTACTGGAGCAAAAACATAAATACAGGCCAATGGAACAGGATAGAAAGCTCAGAGATAAACCTATGCATGTATGGTCACCTTATCTTTGATAAAGGAAGAAAGAATATACAATGGAGAAAAGACAGCCTCTTCAGTAAGTGGTGCTTGGAAAACTGCACAGCTACATGTAAAAGAATGAAATTAGAACACTACCTAACACCATATACAAAAAAATAATAAGAATAACAACTCAAAATGGATTAAAGACCTGAATGTAAGGCCAGTCACTATAAAACCCTTAGGGGAAAACATAGGCAGAACACTCTTTGACATAAACTGTGGCAAGATTTTTTTGGATCCACCTCTGAGAGTAATGAAAATAAAAGCAAAAATAATAAATGGGACCTAACTAAACTTAGAAGTTTTGCACAGTAAAGGTAGTGATAAACAAGATGAAAAGACAATCCTCAGAATGGGAGAAAATATTTGCAAATGAAGCTACTGACAAAAGATTAATCTCCAAAATTTACGAATAGCTTATGCAGCTCCATAACAGAAAAATAAAAAGCCCAAACAAAAAATAGGCAGAAGATCTAAATAGACATTTCTCCAAAGAATACATACAGATGGCCAACAAACACATGTAAAGTTGCTCAACATCACTAATTATTAGAGAAATGTAAATCAAAACTACAATGAGGTATCACCTCACACTGGTCAAAATTGTCATCAATAAAAAATCTACAAACAGTAAACGCTGGACAGAGTGTGGAGAAAAGGGAACCCTCTTGTGCTCTTAGTGAGATTGTAAATTGATACTGTCACTATGGAGAACAGTATGGAGCTTCTTTTAAAAGCTAAAAATAGAACTACCATATGACCCAGCAATCCCACTACTGGGCATATACCTGGAGCAAAGCATAATTCAAAAGGACACATGTACCCTAATGTTCATTACAGCACTATTTACAATAGCCAGGACATGGAAACAACATAAACGTCCATCAACAGAGGAATGGATAAAGAAGATATGGTAAATATATACAACGGAATATTTCTCAGCCATAAAAAGGAAGGAAATTGGGTTATTTTAGAGACATGGATGTACCTAGAGTCTGCCATACAGAGTGAAGTAAGTCAGAAAGAAGAAAAACAAATATTGTATATTAACTCATATATGTGGAATCTAGAAAAATTGTATACCTGATCTTATTGGCAAAGCAGAAATAGAGGCACAGATGTAGAGAACAAAAGTATGGACACCAAGGGGGGAAGTGGGGGTTGGATGAATTGGGAGGTTGGGATTCACACACATGCACTATTGATACTAGGTACAAAATAGATAACCAATTATAAGGGACTGAATAGCACAGGGAAATCTACTTAATGCTCTGTGGTGACCTAAAGGCAAAGAAAATCCAAGAAAGAGGGGATATATGTATACATATAACTGATTCACTTTGCTGTACAGTAGAAACTAACAACATTTTAAAACAACTATACTCCGATAAAAATTAGTAAAGATAAATACATAAAATTTCTATTAAGAAAAGAATATAAAGGTTTGTAGTTTGGTCATATCTCCATTTCATTCTCTTGACAGATGTATGAGAATGAGAGTAGATTACCACAAACATAACCAAGTATTATCCCAGATTGTAGCCATCATGCTAGATGTGGTGCCTTTGCTAGAGAAGATTAACACAGCCTTTGTTGAATGTGTTTTTGTTTTTCTCTCTTTATCAGAAAAAATGATCAGAAGCATTTCTTTTTCACATAGAATGGGCAACAATAATTATTGTATATTAACACCAGTAGTATGCTGACTCTTTTACCCTCTGTATTAATCAAGCCCAAATGGATCTGCACTGCCTGTTCATCCCTCAAAATATCGCATTGACCATCTCTATTGTTGGCATCATGATAATCTGACCAAATGAGGAAGAATAAACTACCAAGCTGAAGATGTTATTATGACACAAGCCTAAGAGTGTGGGAGATAAATGCAATGCATATTCACCTACAAAATCAGTGAAATTTTTAGGAAATCAGTGGTCAGGGGTATGTTGTGACATCCCTCCAAAGAAAAAAATAGCATATCTTACACCTCTCACCAGGAAGAGGAAGCAGAATATCTGGTGGTCCTCTTCAGGTCCTGCAGGTGGCACAACCACACCCGGGAATACTGCTCCATATAATATGTTGGGTCACAAGAAAATCTGCTAGCATTTTGTGAGGTACAGAGAAAAAAAGGACTCTGCATCAGGCCCAGGCAACAGTGAAAGCTTTTCTGAAGCTTAACCCCTAAATTCCAGCATACATTGTCATATAAAAATATAAGTAACAGGAAAAAATCCTACAGAGTTTATGAATAGCTGTGATGGAAAACGTGAGTCTGGGTGGGCTGTCAGCAAAAAAGTCTTATGCTGTCAGCTCCTTCACGGATGCCTCAGCTTCAGAGAGCTACTTCCCCAAGGGCACACTCTTCTCAGGGCAATTCACGTCAAATAATGGATTGATGCAGGGGTGTAATCTAGGACAATTTTGGAGTTGATCAAGGCTGCCATTAGGCTTGCATTGTAGCACAACTTTTCATATTTGGCTTCCACAATTATTCTGTGGGCTTTTTCCTTCTAACTTCTTAATATAGTTGATAACTTTAATTGATGTTATGCAAAATTTATAGAAAGCCCAAGACTAATTTACAGTAAGCTCAATTTATTGATTGGAAATAAACCCAATTTTTCATATAGCTGGATTTTGTTTACTAATATTTTAAGTTATTTGCATCAAGTTTCCTTTGTGAAATTGGTCTGTTAATTACCTTACTGGTATTGTCTTTATTAGGTTTGAAATCTAGTCTTTGTTTTTATTTTTTAACTCATAAATTGAGCTGGAAGAACACTCTCTTTTCCTATTCTTGGGAAGAGTGTGATATTTCACTATTATATAATGTATATTATTAATAAAATTATTGATGATTATTATTACTTAATTATTGATTTTTATGTTTGGCATAATTCATTGAAAAATCATCCTTATCCAGGGTCTTCCTTGGACTATTTCAATTATTGCTTCCGTTTCTGCTACCTATTTCTTCTGTATTTAATTTTTTAAGAAATATTTTTTTTCTAGAAATTTGTTCATTGCACTTAATGGTTCAAACGTAGCTGCATACAGTTTTTTGTAATTATTATTATATTTCAACATCTATAGCATCTATAACTTTTTTTTTCTTTTATCACTGATGTTGGTGAGCTGGGCTTTTTAAAAATCAATCTCTTTCTGACTTCACTCTGCATGACAGACTCATTTATTGAATTATTGGTAGAATTTTTGGTGTTTTTCTTCCTTATAATCATTTAGGAATACATAACCTTTTGCATAATCATGGTACTTCATCTAGGCACACAAAGTATTTATTAAAGTATATTGAAATTCAGAAATGCAAATTAAGACCACAAATCGACATCACCTCACGCCTGTCAAAATGACTATTTTAAACAAAAACAACAAATAACAAGCGTTAGCAAGGATTGGGAAAAGGGAACCTTTGTATACCTCATTGGAAGGAATATAAATTGGCAGAGTCACTATGGAAAATTGTACAGAAATTTCTTTAAAAATTAAAGACAGAACTACTGTACAATCCAACAATTCCACTGCTGGATATTTATGAAAGCAACTAAAAACACTGATCCCATTTTGTAGAATATCTCATTTTGTAGAATAAAAAATATGTAGAGATGTGCAGATATAAGTTACAACCGTGTGGACCATGTAATTTATCATCTAAACTGGGACACTTGAGAGTAAAGGTGTTACTATCAATCATTGCTGTGGGACATAGGAGAAAGCTACAACTATAGGTAAAACAAAGACTCTTGGACCTGCAGCCATGAAGGCTTAAATATAACTGATATAAGCATTCTCTAAGTGAGGTACTATTTCTTAATATTTCTTAATATTATCATTTTAAAAAATGAATATTTTTTGTTTTTTCCTTTTCCATTAATTCTTTAATTTCTTTTTTCCCTCAGTTCAATCAGAGATAAAACCCATACGATTCCAAGGATGCACTCTGCTCAAGGACTTTTTTTTTTTTTTTTGGTCTTTCACATTGTGGATATAATCCAGACTTTCTTCATTTTTCACCTACATTATGGTTACAGGTTCTGAACTTGTCTGCTGCTCTTGACCTCTAGTGCAATCTCCACACTTTTATTTTTTAAATATGTATTTTTAAATTTATTTTTATTTTTGGCTGTGTCATGTCTTAATTGTGGCATGCATGATCTTCACTGAGGCATGCACGATATTTTAATTGTGGTACACAGGCTTCTCTCTAGTTGTGGTGCATGGGTTTTCTCTTCTTTAGTTGTGGTGTGCAGGCTCCAGGGCACGTGGGCTCTGGAGTTGTGGTGCATGGGCTCTGGAATTGTGGTGCGTAGGCTCAGTAGTTTTGGCGCACAGGCTTACTTGCCCCGATGCATGTGGGATCTTAGCTCCCCGACCAGTGATAGAATCTGCGTCCCCTGCATTGCAAGATGGATTCTTTACCATTGGACGACCAGGTAAGTCATTCCACACTTTCTAGACTTAAATATCTCTCATTAAATGCACAGAAAAAAACTCTAGTTACCATGAAATGCAAGTCCTTTCCTAGTTTTCTTTTTGTCTGTATTTTATTCATCTCTCTCTCTGGACTCATAATGTTTTTGCACTCTCTTCTCCAGCGAAACACACTTCCCCCATTGGTTCATGTGAAATTCCTGTGTATACTTATTCTGCTAGGAAAATACTTGCTCTCCTAATACCTGGTAAACATATGTTTCTATTCAAAAATGTAGTTCAAATTTTGACTGCTCTATCATGATTTTCTTGACTTGTAAATGTATGACATGTTTATTCATGGATTAATAAACACTGCATGTTTATTAATGTTTCTTGACACACATAAACATTGTTTTTAAACAGTATTTATATTTATGAATTAGAACCACAAAAACTTAAACTTGATGATATGAAGCATATCTTCCTCATTTTATATACCTATTGTCTCTTTCAGTACCAATTACTATTTTAAAACATTTTTCTTCCAATTTTATTGAGATATAATTTATATACATCACTGTACAAGTTTAAGATGAACAGCATAATGATTTGATTTATATACATCATGAAATAATTACCACAATAAGTTGAGTGAACATCAATCATCTCATATATACACAAAATTTAATGAATTGAAAAAATTATTTCTTTGTGATAAGAACACTTAGGATTTACTCTCTTAATAACTTTTGTATATAACATACAACAGTTTTAGTTATAATGTTGTATATTACATCCCTAGTACTTATTTATCTTAAAACAAAGTTATACCTTTTGACCACCTTCATCAATTTCCCTTCCTCCCCATCCCCAACTCTGGTAACCACAAATGTGATCTCTTTTTCTATGAGTGTGTTTGATTGTTTTTGAAGTATAATTGACCTGCAACATTTTGTCATTCCTGGTGTACAACATAGTAATCTGTATTTCTATACGTTAAAAATGATCACCAGGTAAGTATAGTTTACCATCTGTCACCACATAAAAATGTTATATTATTATTGACTATATTTGTCACACAGCAAATTTCACACCTGTGATTCACTTATTTTGTTTCAGGACGTTTGTACCTCTTAATTTCCCTCACCTATTTCTCTCATCTTTTTACCTGCCCTCCCCTCTGGAAACCAGATGTTTGTTCTCTGTATCTATGACTCTGTTTCTGTTTATTTATGTTTGTTCATTTGTTTTTCTTTATATATTCCACATATATATGATATCAGACAGTATTTGTCTTTCTCCTATATAATTTATTTCACTTCACATAATTCCCTCTAGGTCCACCCATGTTGTCCCAAAAGGTGAGATTTCATTCTCTTTTATGGCTAATATATCATTGCATATATTATCTTCTTTATCCACATCTTCTTTATCTATTCATCTTTCAGTTGGCACCTAGTTTTCTTCCATATCTTGGCTATTGTAAATAATATTGCAATGAACATAGGGATATGTATATCTATTTGAATCAGTGTTTTCATTTCCTTCAGATAAGTGCCTAGGTGAAGAATGGCTGGGTTGTACAGTAGTTTTATTTTTAATTATTTGGTGAAACTTGATACTGTTTTCCATAGTGGCTGTACCATTTCATATTCCCACCAACAGTGCCTTGAGGGTTCCCTTTTCTCCACATCCTCACCAATACTTGTTATTTATTGTCTTTTGTAATAATAGCCATTCTGACAGGTGTTATCTGGTAGGTGTGAGGTTAGATCTCATTGTGGATTTGATTTGCATTTCCCTGATGACTAGCCATGTTGATCATCTGCATGTCTTCTCTAGAATAATGTCTGTTCAGGTTCTCTGTTCATTTTTTTTTTTTTTTTTTTTTTTTTTTTTTTTGCAGTACGTGGGCCTCTCACTGCTGTGACCTCTCCTGTTACAGAGCACAGGCTCCGGACACACAGGCTCAGCAGCCATGGCTCAAGGGCCCAGCCACTCTGTGGCATGTGGGATCCTCCTGGACTGGGGCATGAACCCGTGTACCCTGCATCGTCAGGTGGGCTCTCAACCACAGCGCCACCAGGGAAGCCCTCTGTTCATCTTTTAATTGGGTTATTTGTTCTTTTTGATGTCAAGTTGTAGAAATCCTCTGATTAATTTGACTATTAACACCTTGTCAAATATATCAGTTGCAAATGTTTTCAAAAATTCAGTAAGTGGTCCTTTTGTTATAGTTTCCTTGGCTGGGAAAAAGCTTTTTAATTTCTTGTAGTCACATTTGTTTATGTTTGCTTTTATTTTCCTTCCCTGAGCACACATATCCAAAAAAATATTACTAAGACTGATGTCAAAGTGTATATGGCTTAAGTTTTCTTCTAAAAGTTTCATAGTTTCATGGCTTACATTTAGTTTGTTAATCCATTTTGAGTTTATGTTTGTATAAGGTGTGAGAAAGTAGTTCTGTTTGATTCTTTTGCATGTAGCTGTCCAGTTTCCTCTACATTATTTATTGAAAAAGCTGTCTTTTTCCAATTGTATATTCTTGCCACCTTTGTCATAGATTAATTGACTATATAAGCATAGGTTCCTTTCTTGGCTCTCTGTTGTGTTTCACTGATGTATGTGTCCATTTTTGTGTCAGTACCATACTGTTTTGAATACTCTATCTTTATAGTATAGTTTGAAATCAGGATTGTGATACCACTAGCTTTGTTCTTCTTTCTCAAGATTGTTTTAGTTATTCAGAGTCTTTTGAGTTTCCATACAAATTTTAGAATTATTTGTTCTAGTTCTGTGAAAAATACCACTGTTTTTTTGATAGGGATTTCATTAAATCTGTAGGTACTTTTGCCCTGTGTACTATGATCATTTTAACAATATTCATTCTTGCAATGCATGAGAGCAAGATATCTTTCCATCTGTTTGTGTCATCTTTCTTTCATCGCTGTCTTATAGCTTCCCAAGTACAGATCTTTTATCTCCTTAGATTTATTCCTAGGTATTTTATTCTTTTTGACACTGTTGTAAATGGAATTGTTTTCTTAATGTCTTTTTCTGATACTTCCTTGTTAGTGCATACAAACATAACAGATTTCTATTATATTAATTTTGTATCCTGCAACTTTACTGAATTCATTTATGAGTTGCAGTAGCTTTTTGGTGGCATCTTTAGGATTTTCTGTGTATATGCAAACAGTGACAGTTTTACTTCTTCCTTTCCAACTTGGATTCCATTTATTTCTTTTTCTTGTCTGATTGATGTAGCTAGGATTTCCACAACTTGTTAAATAAAAGTGGTGAGAGTGGGTATCCTTGTCTTATTCCTAATCTTAGGGGAAGGAAATATTTTCAGTTTTTTAACATTGAGTATGATGTTAGCTGTGGGCTTGTCATTGATGACCTTTATTAGGTTGAGGTATGTTCCCTCTATACCTACTTTGTTGAGAGCTTTTAATGAATGGATGTTGAATTTGGTTAACAGAATTTTTATTGAGATGATTATGTAATTTTTATTCTTCAATTTGTTAATTTGGTGTATCACATTGACTGATTTGCAGGTATTGAACAATTCTTTCACCCTTGGGATAAATGCCACTTAATCATGTTGTCTGATACTTTTAATGTACTGTTGACTTCTATTTGCCAATTTTTTTTTTTAGAATTTTTGCACATATGTTTATCAGTGATATTGGCCCATTATGTGCTTTTTCTGACACCTTTGTCCAGTTTTGTTATAAGGATAATGCTGTTTTCATAAAATAAGTTCTGAAGCACTTCTTCCTCTGCAATTTTTTTAGAATCATTTGATAAGGATAGGTGTGAGTTCTTCTTTAAATATTTCATAGAATTCACCTGTGAAGTCTTCTGATCCTGAATTTTTGTTGGCTGAGAGTTATTTTCATTTCCGATTGAATTTCATTATTGGTAAATAGTCTGTTCATATTTTTTATTTCTTCCTGATGCAGTCTTGGAAGATTGTGTACATTTCTAGGAATTTGTCTATTTTTTTATAAGTTGTCCATTTTATTGGTGTATAATTGTTCACAGTAATCTCTTATGATCCTTTGTATTTCTGTGATGTCAGGTGTAACTTCCTTTTTCACTTCTGAGAGTATTTATTTGGGCCCTCTCTCTTTATTTCTTGATGGGTCTAGTTAAACGTGTGTCAGTTTTGTTTACCTTTTCAAAGAACCAGTTTGCAGTTTCATTGATCTTTTCTATATTCTTGTGGTTGGAAAAGATGCTTGTTATAATTTCAATCTTCATAAATTTATTGAGATTTGTTTTGTAGCCTGGTGTGCTATTTATCCTGGAAAATGTTCCATACGCACTTGAAAAAAATGTGGATTCTGCTCCTTTAGTTGAATGTGTTGTTTAAACCAAATTTTTCCTTACTGATTTTCTATCTGGGTGATTTGTCTATTGATGTTAGTGGAGTACTAATGTTCCCTACTATTATTGTCAGTTTCTCCCTTTATTTATTTTAGTATTTGCTTTATCTATTCCAGTGCTCCTATATTGGGTACATATAACTTTTATTGGTTATATCTTCTTCTTGGGTTGATCCCTTTATCATTATGTAATGTCCTTCTTTGTCTCTTCCTACAGTCTTTGTTTTAAAATCTAGTTTGTCTGATATAAGTATTGCTATCTGGCTTTCTTTTTGTTCCCATTAAAATTAAAGATTAAAATCAAAGAAAGGATAACCATCCCCTAGTTGGAAAAATTACGGGTAAAGTTATATGTAAAAAGCAAATTTAAAGAATTTAATTCAGCATTCAATAAATTGTATCACCTGAAAGAAGCTAACTAATACTGAAAAAAAAATCAAATTCAGGATCTTATGTACTTTTGACCAAAGCATAAGCAACTGTGTCTTTTCAGTAGTCAATATTTTCAGTGTTTCTTATAATATCCCCTGTAGTACCATGCAATAACAATTTAAATTTTAAATAATAATCTAATATACAGTCTAATATATAGCATATATTATTCCTTGAAATTAAAACATTTTAGAAGCTTTGTAGTTGAAGACGTTTGTTTACTACATATTGAGTCATTAACTTTATAACTGGCATTTTCATCTTATAGATATCCTTTAAAACTGCTTCACTAGTAAAGCTAGACTCACTATAAAATATATATTTATATTCATGACATAAGTCATTCTTATGAGTTATTTTTATTTTTTAGTTATAATTAAAATTTGTAACTTCTATCTTTTTAAATATAACAGTAAAACAAAGGAGTAAGGAAATCAAATTGTCAAATGGAAATCAATGTACATAAAATGCTTAGGACATTATTTAGCATGTCATGTATAATTATACAATTTTTATCTTTAATATAACTAAAAATTACCAGTAAGTATTATTAAAACTTCACCAGAGCAAGGCAACTTTAGCCCTTTTGCTGATAACAGCTCCAAACTCTGGACAAAAAATCAGTGACTATCTAAAGTCACTGAATAACAAGCAAGTGGGGAAGAAAGAAAGTTGAAACTTGGAAAAAAGGAGTTACATTGGATAAATTTGTGCACATCTATGTGTGTGTGGTTTAATGGCTTTTATCCTTGGGGCAAGCCCCAATGTGTGGGTCTATCAAATTCTTATAAATGTTTACCAAAATTGTCTTGCATTTCTAAAGTTTTCTTTTATATATTTAGTCCCTATGCAATTTAGTATATACATTATTATACATAATAATTTCCTAAAAATCTACACCTCTTATCAGAACAGAGTGTGTGTGTGTTTGTTTGTTTTTTCACTATTTAGTGTTTTTATCCTTAAATAACTTGTGCCTGAAATTGTTATTCTTTTTGTATGCACAGAATATTGTATTTATTTGCTCATTCACATATTTTAAAACTTTATTCACTTTGTGTTAATGTATTCCTTAATCTTATTTTGCTATGTTATTTAGGACAGCTAACAGAGTTTCATGTGTTACACATAGGCAAAAATAAGGGATAAATTTTCCATATAATTTTCCCTCTCAGGTCTTTAAGACACTTTATATATACTTCATCTTATTTTAGGAAACTCATCTTCTTTCTGTCAATCTACAATCCTTCTCTACTTTAAATTGCAGGCAAGATAAAATTTACCCAAATATATAGACTGGCTCCTTACTAAAGTTACACAATTATCTCCAATTAATTTCTGATGGAATACATATTCTCAGTATCACAATTTTTCTCACACTGTTTATTAATCTCTTGGAAATGTTAAATAAAAGTTTTAATATTTATGTAAAATGTAAAACTTCAAGAATTTTGCTTCTATACACTCTATGACAGACTGTGATTCGAACATTTCACCAGAGGCTTCTTCAGTAATATTCAGAAGCTCAACAGATTCACAGGGTTTTTGGCTCTCTCAGAAGGGTTGACATCAATTTGCACTAACACTGAATGTTCACATGCTTTTGAATACATCACAGGCAAGAGTCTATACACTGATTACCAAATGTTTAATTTTAATACTTACCTTGTCCTTCTTTAAATATCTCCCCTCTTTAGAATTAAAAGGGTCTCAAAAAATCATTTGGGTTTTTAAATAACACCAGATGAATAAAAGTTCTCTTCAAAAGGTTAAAAGAACACATAACTCTTTGAATAGAGAAAACACAGATGATCTCTTTTGGTAATTGTTAAAGGTCATGTTTTAATCTAGTGCCTCAAAGTGATAATAGGGAACAGCCACAAGACTATAGTTGAAGGTCATAGCATCAAACTGAACTCAAAGTATATTAGAGTAAAATCAATTAAGCATGGTATTTGTCTTTTGAAATTACTGGGTTTAACCAAGTTCACACCCCCATATTTAATATGAATATTTATTTAAATATTTTGAGGCAATTGCAATAAAGAAGAAAATAAATTAGGTGGATTAAAATATAATTCAATCATTTTAATATTTGTGAGTATTACCTTTTACTTACATGAAAGTCATTTTCATATATGCTTATTATTAAATAATACCTTAACCAGAGTTCTTAATTTAAAAATTATTTTTTAATTCCTCCATAATCTTTATGTCCTGCCAGATGAAATATATAATTAATTGTTCTGATAAAATATGTCCAGATTTAAATCAAAAACAGATGCAAATTTTAATGTGAACTTCATTGCCTTTCTCTTGGCACATCTTTATTATATTGAAATAAACTTAACCTAAAAACTGAAAATTGTGTTGATACTGTAACATTTTATGTTGCCAATATAGAACTCAATATTATTCACTATTCATTAAAAGATTAAGATTAGAGCAGTAATAATAATGAAGTAGGTATTTCCTCAATATACTTGATGATTTTTTGCATCCATAGGAGAAGGGATCCATTAATTTTACTCGCTTATAATTCTTCTTTACTAGGGTAAGCATTATGAGACAGATTTTTTTATGACAAGTTTTGAACATGTCAAACTAGGGTTACATTAGTTGTCAAACTTTACCATATAAATTAGAAATGGATAAGAACGAACACAAAGATCTTTTATTGGTTTTCTTTACCTACCTAGCCCTCCTGCACTCTGTCCCTTGAATGATCTCTTCAGCGACTGGCTTCAGAGACTCAGACAGTGCTCTAAAATTGTAAACCAAAGGGCAGGTTCAGAATGGCTTCTGGGGAGGGAATTTAAAATAAAATACAGAGGAAAAAGACAAAATGAGATTATATTCTCCAAAATTAAGAAAGAAAAATAAAAGAGTAATACAAATATGATGAAATTAGTTATTTACTTTCAAACACTCAGCAAAACCTATTATTGGAAGATTTTCTCTATTTATTGTTAATGAAAAAAAATACAGTTTGTAGTCTCCAAGCTGTATGATTGCTTACAGTTGCCAATTACTTTGGAGGAAGAAAGAGAAAAAAATAAATACATTCTACTATGTGTTAGAAACTACTCCAGATACTTAAAAACTTAACAAATTAGCTGATTAATTGCATGCTTTTTAGAATTTATTTAAATTCTAATACTTTATTCTCACAATATCCCTGGTCAGAAGAAAGTGAGACTCACAGAAATCAATATTTCAAAGTTCACAAGGCTAGCTAGTGAAAGAATTGTTATTAAACCCAGTTCTGTTTTCCTCAAACATTTCATTGTGAGGTTGGAGGGACGAAAAAAAAAAATTGCATAAAGAAAATAGGAAGCAAAATCTTAAAACAGAAGATAGTGGCTGTGATAGTATGTTGATATTTTCCATCTCAAGGATCATGGGAGATTACTACAAGCAACTATATGCCAATAAATTGGACAACCTGGAAGAAATGAACGAACTCTTAGAAAAGCACAACCTTCTGAGACTGAACCAGGAAGAAATAGAAAATATAAACAGATCAATCACAAGCACTTAAATTGAGACTGTGACAAAAATCTTCCAACAAACAAAAGTCCAGAAGCAGATGGCTTCACAGGTAAATTCCATCAAACATTTAGAGAAGAGCTAACACCTATGCTTCTCAAAATCTTCCAAAATATAGCAGAGGGAGGGACATTCCCAAACTCATTCTATGAAGCCACCATCATCTGGATACCAAAACCAGAAAAAGATGTCACAAAAAAGAAAACTACAGGTCAATATCACTAATGAACATAGATGTAAAATGCCTCAACAAAATACTAGCAAACAGATTCCAGCAGCACATTAAACAGATCATACACCATGATCAAGTGAGATTTATCCTGGGAATGCAAGGATTCTTCAATATATGCAAATCAATCAGTGTGATGCACCATATTAACAAACTGAAGAATAAAAACCATATGATAATCTCAATAGATGCAGAAAAAGCTTTTGACAAAATTCAACACCCATTTATGATTAAAAAAAAAACAAAAACAGAAAGTAGACATACATAGAGCGAACTTACCTCAACATTATAAAGGCCATATGTGACAAACTCACAGCCAACATTATTCTCAATGGTGAAAAACTGAAACCATTTCCACTAAGATCAGGAACAAGACAAGGTTGCCCAGTCTCACCACTATTATTCAACATAGTTTTGTCAGTTTTAGCCACAGCAGTCAGAGAAGAAAAAGAAATAAAGGAATCCAAATCTGAAAAGAAGTAAAACTGTCACTGTTTGCAGGTGACATGATACTATACCTAGAGAATCCTAATGATGCTACCAGAAAACTACTAAAGCTAATCAATGAATGTGGTAAAGTAGCCGGATACAAAATTAATACACAGAAATCTCTTACATTCCTATACACTAATGATGAAAAATCTGAAAGAGAAATTAAGGAAACAATCCAATAAACCATTGCAACAGAAAGAATAAAATGCCTAGGAATAACCCTACCTAAGGAAGTAAAAGACCTGTACTCAGAAAACTATAAGACACTGATGAAAGAAATCAAAGATAACACAAACAGATGGAGAGATATGCCATGTTCTTTGACTGGAAGAATCAACCTTGTTAAAATGACTCTACTACCCAAAACAATCTACAGATACAATGCAATCCCTATGAAACAACCAACGGCATTTTTCACATAATTAGAACAAAAAATTTCACAATTTGTATGGAAATACAAAAGACACCAAATAACCAAAGCAATCTTGAGAGATAAACGGAGCTGGAGGAATCAGGCTCCCTGACTTCAGACTACAGTACAAAACTACAGTAATCAAGACAGTATGGTACTGCCACAAAAAAAGAAATATAGATCAATGGAACAGGATAGAAAGCCCAGAGATAAACCCACACACATATTGTCACCTTATCTTTGATAAAAGAGGCAAGAATATACAATGGAGAAAAGACAACCTCTTCAGTAAGTGGTACTTGGAAAACTGACAGCTACATGTAAAGAATGAAATTAGAGCATTCAGTAACTCTATATACAAAAATAAACTCAAAATGGATTAAAGACCTGAATGTAAGTCCAGACACTATAAAACCCTTAGAGGAAAACATAGGCAGAACACTCTATAACATAAATCGTGGCAAGAATTTTTTGGATCCACCTCCTAGAGAAATGGAAATAAAAACAAAAATAAACAAATGGGACCTAATGAAACTTCAAAGCTTTTGCACAGCAAAGGAAACTATAAACAGGATGAAAAGATAACCCTCAGAATGGGAGAAAATATTTTCAAATGAAACAACTGACAAGCATTAATCAACAAAATATACAAGCAGCTCATGCAGCTCAATATCAAAACAACAAACAACCCAACCCAGAAATGGGCAGAAGACCTAAATAGGCATTTCTCCCAAGAAGATACACAGATTACCAGCAAACACATGAAGGGATACTCAACATCACTAATCACTAGAGAAATGCATATCAAAACCACAGTGAGGTAACACCTCACACTGGTCAGATGGCCATGATCAAAAAATCTACAAACAATAAATGCTGGATAGGGTGTGGAGAAAAAGGATGCCTCTTGAACTGTTGTTGGGAATATAAATTGATACAGCCAATATGGAGAACAGTATGGGGATCCCTTAGAAAACTAAAAATAGAACTACCATATGACCCAGGAATCCCACTACTGTGCACATACCCTGAGAAAACCATAATTCAAAAAGAGTCATGTACCACAATCTTCATTGCAGCACTATTTACAATAGCCAGGACCTGGAAGCAATCTAAGTCTCCATCAACAGATGAATGGATGAAGAAGATGTGGTACATATATACAATGGAATATTATTCAACCATAAAAAAAAGGAAATTGATTTATTTGTAATGAGGTGGATGGACATAGAGTCTGTCATACAGAATGAAGTCAGAGAGAGAAAAACAAATACCGTATGATTAACACATAAATATGGAATGTAAAAAAAATGGTTCTAAAAAAAATTGTTCTGAAGAACCTAGGGGAAGGACAGGAATCAAGGTGCAGATATAAAGAATGGACTTGAGGACACAGGGAGGGGAAAGGGTAAGCTGGGATGGAGTGATAGAGTGGCATTGACATATATACGCTACCAAATGTAAAATAGATAGCTAGTGGGGAGCAGCTGTGTAGCACAGGGAGACCAGCTCAGTGCTTTGTGACCACCTAGACAGGTGGGATAGGGAATGTGGGAGGGAAAGGCAAGAGGGAGGGGATAGGGGGATATATGTATACATATACCTGATTCACTTTATTATACAACGGCAACTAACACAACAATGTAAAGCAATTATACTCCAATAAAGATGTTAAAAAATAAATAAATAAATAAAGGTTATATTGGGGAAAAAAGAATAAAAGAAGTTATGTATATGCACTACTATATTCAAAAAAGATAACAAACAGGGACCTACTGTATAGCACAGGGAACTCTGCTCAGTGTTACATGGCAGCTTGAATGGGAGGGGAGTAAGGAGCGAAAGGATACATGTATATGTATGGCTAAGTCACTTTGTTGTTCACCTGAAACTATCACAACATTGTTAATTGGGTATACTCCAATACAAAATAAAAAGTTAAGAAAAAAAGAAGGAAAATAACAGAATCCAGATTCTCCACAATTTCTCACTAACTAGTATAAAATCAAATATTAGACATGTGAAAACTAGGTTCCATAGTAAAAGAAAAAGAGTTAAAAAACTGATGGCATAGTAACCCATATGTTGAAATTGGTGCAAAATTGAACTATTATAAATATATTGAAATACTTGAAAAATATATTCATAATAAAAACATGAAAACTCTAAATAAAAGATATTATGAAAATATTTTAATATTAATAGTAGACTATTTTTAGAGCAGTTTTAATTTTACAGAAAAATTGAGCATATAGTACAAAAAACATTTCCATATACGCCCTCTCCTCTCTTGCAGTTTCCCCTATTTTCTATGTCTTGCATTATTGTAATACATTTGTTAAAATTGTTGAACCAATATTGATGCAATATTTTTACTAAAGTCCATGGTTTGCATTAGGATTCACCCTTTGTATCATACAGTTCTATGATTCTTGACAAATGCATAATTTCATCTATCCACCATTGCAGTCTCATAAAGAGTAGTTTCACAGTTTCACTGCCTTAAAATTCCTTGTATTACAACTATTCACCCCTTCTCCCCTCTATCTCCAAACCCCTGGCAACCACTGATCATTTTACTGTCTCTATAGTTTGTCCTTTTCTAGAATGCCATATAGATGAAATCATACATTTTGTTCTAGTTTTTGAACTGGCTTCTTTCACTTAACAATATGCATTTTTGGTCCTCCATGTCTTTCTGAATAGCTAATAGCTAATACTTTTTTATCACTATATAGTGTTCTATTGTATGGAACATACATAAAAAGTTTTTTTTATTCACTTACCTATTTTGGGACATCTTGGTTGGTTGCAGTTATTAAATAAATATTTGCAGATTTTTGTGAACTAAATGGAAATTTTAAATTAAAAATTACAGTAACTGAAATAAAACAAAATAAGTAAATGACTATAATGTCTGAGGAGGACAGTAGAAATGTTTACTGAATTTGAGTAAAGACTTATAATTGGATCTGATGAATGAAGAAAAAACTTTTTAAAAAAAAAAAACCCAGAGTCTTATATTTCTATGGAACAATATCAGTTCATTTAGTGTATGTGTATATATATATAGTTTTTTTTTTGTAATTCATGCTTTATTTATATATACATTTTTATTGAAGTATAGTTGATTTACAATGTTGTGTTAGTTTCAGGTATACAGCAAAGTGAT
>NW_006795412.1:0-328 GCF_000442215.2 Lipotes vexillifer
CCGAATGATTAAATAACTGACTAATAAAGGATATGAGGCCACAATTTTTTTAGGATTGGAAGGTAAATGTATCCATTCAAGAGGCCCATGCTGCCATAATAAACCAGTAGGATCCACTGGAGTTGTCAAAATCACTAAATCCCAGTGGAGCTGATAATTTATTTGTGTTACAAATGCCTGAGACAAAGCTTTCTCAACAATTTGTAAAGACTCCTGTGTTTCCTTTGTCAACTGTCTAGAGGACAAAGGATCAGAGTCACCTTGTAATATTTGAAATAGGGGTTTTAATTCAGCTGTGGTTATTTTTAAAAATGGTCTAATCCAGTTA
>NW_006795413.1:0-6023 GCF_000442215.2 Lipotes vexillifer
CCCGTGTCCCCTGCATCGGCAGGCGGGCTCTCAACCACTGCGCCACCAGGGAAGCCCTGATCAAATATTTTTGAAATGTATTTTGCTCGTTTAAAAGTATAAACAACTACTTAGGTAAATCTGCTTTCAAAGTTCTATCTGCACAAAAATAAGCATTCACACAGAATTTTAAAGAAAATCTCCAACTCTTTTGAAATATATTTATAATTTCACATAACAGTGTTTATGTATGGTTTTACCAAGCTTTGGAAGACAAGAATGTTATATAAGTTAAAGTTTCTTTCTTACTCTGCAATCTAAAATTGTGATTCATAGATATTTTCCTGAAATAATCATTTCTTTCTCAATGTCACCCAATATGTTTTTCAATTAATTATAAGCCAAGATTCTACTATTCAGATACAACCTCAGCTATCTACATCTAACGACTATGTAGCATTTAATTCTCTATATTTGAAACAAAGGAACAAGTAATTCCATTATTTTTATTTTTAAATTTTTTTGTGATAATTACAACTTATTACAATATACCATTACAGTCTGGAAATAAATGGAAATTATACTTGTCTGAGTTGAATATTCATTGTGATATCTCATATCAAGTCTTTAGCTGAAAACAATAGATTCTTTACCTCTTTAAGTGTTTTACTTCTAATGCACTATTTTAACCAATGGACAATATTTAAATATACTTTGTTAAAAATAATAGCAATTTCTTGTAATACTTTGTCTTTTAGTGTGCTTTTTAATTAATGTGATAGAAATTGCACTGAAATAGATTTAATGATTATAACTATGAGTTGTAAAATATTAATTATAATGTTAATATATGAAGGCTAATTTAATATAAGGGCAGATCATAATCAATTTTATTTTCATCAGTTTGTTGTTATTGAGGGTTGAAGGACAAACTAAGGCAATGATTTTAAAGATCAGGTTCCCAAAATGCTGACCTTTAGCTTATCTATCAATACAGTTGCTCTCCATCTTGAAGAGAGATACTTCAAGCAAAGAAAAGTTTTATCTACACTTTAGGAAAAAAATAATTGAGAAAATAATACAAAATCCACCTGAGATCCACATACAATCAAACACAGATCCAAAATATGTCTCTGTTTCATTACACCATTCCCAAAACATTGCATCCAAGGCAAAAGAGATGGAACTTTACACTGTCTATTTTTATGAAACATTGTTTTCTCTTCCAAGTGGCCAACAATGTTCATTTAAACTACATTCCTCCAGGCAGAATGATATGGACATAGGATAGTTAAGGGGAGACACAGTATAATTACTCTGTGACATTGGAGTTAGCTGGAGATGTCTCTAATAGTAAGGTGCCCTACATTTCAAGGACAGCTTTGATATTTGAAGGACTTATGTGTAAACTGGAAATAAACAGGCAGATTGCAGAAGAAATTTCTATTATATGGATGCAAGTTTCCTGAAATAATTCTAAACTTATACTGTGTGGTAACAGGGTAGGAAATCATACAAGCTGCACATAAGCAGAACAAAACAAAAAAGACAGGGTGCTAAGATACAGTCAAAAAATTTAGCAAACACCCATTTATTTAAGACCAACCATTAGTCTTCAATAGATGGTATTTTTCTCTAAGATTGCTCTTTACTTTTAGTGTCAAATGACCTAAAACAAACCAACTACATAGTGATAAGATTCTCAGTTTGCACTTAAGGTAGACCTGATTTTTTTATTTGCATCAATCTGTCCATGTTTTTCGTCTAATGTTAGAATTATATTAGAGACCTAACAAATTAGCCAGTCTGAGACCCAGTTTCCAATGTAGATGCCTCAGTGACTTGATGCTGTTTAAATCAATGTGATAGATTAGACATTAAAGGTGAGGATCAGTTTCAAGATAGCAAAGAGCTATCTACCCAAATATTAAATTGTGTTTGTCAAATTTGGGACACTGAACATGTTTTATATTGTAATTCTTTGAAATGTATTTATTACACACTTCTTTGCTTTGCTGTGCTCTATATAACCTGTATTATCTTCTAAAACCCAATATGACTTATATTTATTTTGTACATTATTGCTCACCCAATAGAATGTAAGTTTTTAGGGTGAAGAATTTTTGTCTTTCTTAACTGATACATTGCCAGACTCTAGAATAGTATCTGGCACAAGGTAGACACTTAGTGTCAAATGTGTCAAATAAAGGAGAGAGTGAATGTGAAGAGAGGAATTATTTTAGCTCTCACCTCAATATAATGTGTCAAAGTTTATGATCAGACACTAGGTTTTTTTCTTGAGTTTTGCAGGAGAGAAATGAAGTCTGATTTGAGGAAAGTTCAGGATGCACTGGCATTAATTTTGACAATCCGTAATGGTTCCTGAATCTGCTCTTGATCTGCGGCTAGTTACACACATGTGTAATGTAGTGAAGAATCTCCTTACCTGCCAATTAACCATAATGCCTGTGGAATGTGTTCTGAGTTTTTGAAGGACTGTGGTCATTGCCTGTGGAAGCATTTAATGGCATGGCACAATTATAAATACTAACAAAGTTACACCAGACAGATTTGGATCTTAGCTGCATCTGTAGCCCACAAAGCATCATCTTTATCCATGACAATCACTACTGAAAGTGGCCAGCAAGTTCTAGGTGAGAAAAAGTACACGTTGTTTTCAAAAGGGTTTATGCCTCAGGTAGATCTTGAAATCTGCAATCATGGAGTTCATTTCGTTAAGGATAAGTAGAGTTGTCAATTTCTGCTGGAAAACTCTACTTTTAGGCTATTTGAAGGTTTTATTTTCCTGAGCTGTGTCTTCTGAATATCTTTTCACAGAGTAGCTACCCCATCAAAGGTAATATTTATATATCGCTAAAGTAGACTTGATAGCTATTCGGTTTACCTTGTATATTTTGCATAAGTCTGATTAATTCCCTTGGGAAATCGTTTCAGGGAGAGTAGCACAGAATCCTGTGTCCCATTGGGAATGGAGGGGTCATGTGGACATTTGGAAAGCCTCCACTTCATCTGGGTGTGCCCAGTCCAATTTTCAATGGGTCAGAGGAGGTTTCAGTCAAACAAAGGAATAGATATCTCCCTCTCTTGGGATCATGGTGGATAGGAAGAGAAAAGAGCCAAGAAATTATCCTGTGTACTGTCAGAAGTCATCTCTGTTCTTCCCCAAGACTTCCAGTCTACTGCTCAGTTAAACAAGAAGAAAAGTGATGTAGATGCCAAGCAGTAGAAAACCATGTCGCCTCTCAGAACTTTGTCAGACCTCCTTAGGCCTTCCTCAGATGAACTTGGCCCTACACTAAAGAAGGAAAGAAATACGGTAAGGCCCTGTTCCATCCAAACTCTTTTGCTAGACTCATTTGCAATGGCCTTCTTAACTCAGGAATCTGTCTGTACTTCTGCCTCTTGTCTAAATTGTTCTATTTAATTTGATCCTTCTTGTTTGCATTTTCTTTGACTTTCCCACCTGCTTTACTCTGGGTCAGTAGCCTGAACTGAGGTGTGCATACACCTTAGGGTAACTCCAAGAGACATACTGTCAAACAGAAGTTTAAGAAAATAAATTTCTGGATACTCAACTTTCATTTGTAGTGTCTCCTGAACTTGAACTATATCAGAATTATCCTGTTCTCAAGGCATCATGCAGATTCTTTTTTCCCATTCTCTTTCATAATCAAGCTTCTCATCCTCTGCAAAAGAAATCATACCTCTATGCATCCTAAGTCTTACTATCATGTGTTGCTCTGGGCTGTTAATAAAATCTCAGGGTATTAAACAAAGGCAGAGTTCAAAATGGAAATATTCTGTTGGTGAACCCTTATTAATCAAGGCATCCCAACTTATTCTAGGGCTTCTTGCCTTTTCCTATTTTATACATTTTTGTGTTAAGGGCAAAATACGACACTAGAAACTAGCTAGTTTTACTTGTTTCTGAATATCTGTATTTCAGATATATTGCAAATGGGTGCAGCAGGTATTAAGGCAAACTTTGCTCTTCTATACACCAACTATTACTAAAGAATATAACACTAGTAAGAGAATTTCATGATAGCACTGCATGCAGCCCTGCAAATAAACACTGAAGAGGGGGTAGTCTCTTTGCTTTATCCACATTTAAAAAACAGCTGAAAAATAACACTTCCCTAATAATCCTTATTCATTCTTCATTTTTACCATTCTATATAATAAGTCAGAACTATGTGTAAACTTTCATTTGCCCATGGTTTTTCTGGGTTTCATTTGCATATTTTCCTGCTTTGGAAGTGGAAGAAGTAAAAGTTTTTACATATACTTTCAGCAGACCAACATTATAATTTCACACACGCACTCCTTTGTAAGGGGTCACCAAAGCTTGAGATAGAAATGAATAAAATCATCAAAATACACTTTAGGCATCCTTTGTCTGTTATCTATTACAGAGTAATCCTTTTCCTTTTCCTCTTTTAGGAAGAAACATTTCCCTTTATATTTCCAGCATTCCTAAACTCTGGAATATTGTCCATCTGTAACATCCTCTTTCTGCTTATACCTGTTCTGTCAGTGTGGTGGTCAGTTTGATGTGTCACCCTAGGTTGGCATAGTACCCAGTTAAATAAACAAAAACTTATCTAGGTGTTGTTCTAAAGATACTTTGCAAATGTGAATAATATCTACAATCAGTTGACTTTAAGTAATGGAGATTATCCTCAATAATCTTGCAGGCTTGATCCAATAATCTGAAAGGCCTTAAGAGCAAAGCTGACAGTTCCCTGAGAAAGAAAATCCACTTGTGGACTGTAGTGACAACATATGCCCCTAAATTTCCAGCCCATCCTTCCCGCCACTCCGCCCTCCAAATTTCAGACTCATCTAGCTGGTCCCACAGGCACATAAATCAACAAAATCTGTATCAGTTTTCTACGAATGACTTAACAAATTATTACAAATGGGTGGCTCACAGCAAGAGAAATTTGTTCTCTAACAGGTCTGAAGGCTGGAAGACCAAGATGTCAACAGGATGGTACTCCCTCCAGAGGCTGTCAGGAGAATCTGCTCCTATTATCTTCCAGTACTGGTGGCTGCACACATTCTTTGGCTTGTGGCCACATTACCCCATCCTCAGCTTCTATTGTCCCATTGTCTCTTCCTCTTCCCTGTCTTCTCTGTGTGCCCTCTCAAAACTCTTGCTGCTTCTCCCTTATAAGGATACATTTGATTGGATATACTGCCCATAGGGATAATCCAGGATAAGTGCCTTCTCTAAATATCTTTTAAAAGATCACGTTTTGGGCTTCCCTGGTGGTGCAGTGGTTGAGAGTCCGCCTGCCGATGCAGGGGACGCGGGTTCGTGTCCCTGTCCGGGAAGATCCCACAGGCCGCAGAGTGGCTTGGCCGGTGGGCCCCGGCCACTGAGCTTGCGTGTCCGGAGCCTGTGCTCCGCAACGGGAGAGGCCACAACAGTGAGAGGCCCGCATACTGCAAAGAAAAAAAAAAAAAAAATCACATGTTTTGACATATAAGTTAATATTCACTCTTTTTGCTATATAAGGTAGTATTCAGTTTCTGGAAATTAAGATGTGAGAGATTTGGGGGGGTGTTTTTTTAGCTACCACACTCCATCCTTTTACTCCCCAGATTCACATCTATCCCACATGCAAAATATATTTACTTCACTCCTACATATACAAAGTCTGAAATGAGTACAGTGTCAATTCAATATTAATATCCCATCTAAACATCATCTATTTAAAAGTCCCAAATCTCATCATCTAAATCATCTAAATTAGGTATAAGTGAGATTCTGCATATTATCCATCTTGGGGCAAAATCCCTCTCCTTTTCTGCACCTATGAAACTAGAAAACAAATGATGTGTTCCTAAAATACAATGCTGAACAGACCTAGTATAACAGTTACAGACCTTGCAATTCCAAGAGAGAAAATTTAAGTCAGAAAGGAGTTACAAGTTCCAAACAATTTCAAAATCCAGCAGGGCAAATCCACTAGGTTTCCAGGACTGAGAATAGACCAGCATGTCTTGCGGTTCAG
>NW_006795413.1:6033-100381 GCF_000442215.2 Lipotes vexillifer
CAGCCCTCTGGTCCTGTGACTTGATTCCTGTGTCATGAAGCTCACTCCTCTACACCCAGCGTTCTGCCCTCAGAGTTATTCCTACAGTTTTTTAATGGTAGCACATGTTTGCCTGTGAGTGGTTTTATCAGCCTGTTTCCTGCATAGAGAATTTTTGGAGTCCAGAAAACTTTTTGCTTAACAGTTCCTTCTCAATTTACCCCTTTCTTCCTGCATTTTACCATAGGCAGCAATAATAAACCAGGCTGCACCTTAAACACTGCCTGGAAATCGTCTCAGTTAAACATCTAAGTTCATCACTTACAAGTTTTGCTTTCCACACAAATAGAGGACACAGTTCAGCCAGTTTTCTGTATCCATAAGACAAGGATTTTCCTTCCATTTCCAATAACATGTTTCTCATGTCCTTCTGAGCTTCTACCAAAAGAGCATTTCCATTCATATTTTTAGCAACATTTGTTTATGACCGTACATGCATCCCCTAAGATGATAGAAGGTTTATGGAACATACTCTTCACTTCCTTCTGATCCCTGACCTATTATCTAATTACAAAGCCACTTCCATACTTTTAGGTTTTTGTCATGCCTCAGCAACCCACTTCTGGTACCAAAATCTGTATCAGTTTCCCAGGCCTGCCATTAAAAAAAAGAAAAAAAGAAAAAAAAATTCACTACCAGTAAGCAGCTTAACATAATAGAAGTTTTCTCTCTCATAGTTCTGAAGACCAGAAGTACAAAATCAGGGTGTTGTCAGGGCTGCACTCTACCATCAGGCTCTAGGGGAGATTTGGTTCCTTACTTCTTCTAGCTTCTTGTGACTACAGATGCTCTGTTTTCACAGTCCCTTTGTAATCTTCTATGTGTCTTTTCTTCTGTGTAATTGTTCCAAAACTCCTTGTGCCTCTCTCTTATAAGGACACATGTGAATACATTGAGTGCCCACCCAGATAATCCAGGATAACCATCTTTTCTAACGATCCTTAACTTTATCACACCTTTTGCATAGACCATAAGGTAATATTCACTTCAAAAGACGGACTTTCAATTAAATTGACTCATTTATCAAAAAGAAACATTTTCCTGATTAATTGTCCTGTTTCCAAAGGAACATTTCTTGTTTGTACTAATTCCCTTGAACCATCATTTGAACCATGGAAACAGCTAGTTTCTCAAAGAAAATAAAGCAAACAAACTGACAAGGACTCTAACTTTCTATACCTTAAATTTTATTTCCATTTGAAAGAGAAAAAAAATGAAAGAAGATTTTGGAGGCATTACATGTTTATTTCTTTTTCCCCTGATATTCCCCCATCATTCCACAACTCACTGATGTATTACTTCTAGATCACTTAATTCTTTGGTTCAACTGCATACGTGGAGTCTATACTGTGACATTTTATGAAACATTTTTTGTGTGGGTGAAGGCAAAATTACTTCTTCATAGAAGAAAATGAACATATATTTATTGTTTTTAATTAAAAATATATTTGTCCTTTTTCTTCCAGGGAATATTTTGAAAAACACTTGAATATCATTTTCTTAACAGAATAATACAATAAAATATCCTTAGAGTATTGCAAAATAATTAAATGGAATGCTGAAAGTAAGATGAGACCAGAATTGAAATGTCATACCAACTACATGTCCAAAAATAATTTGAAGTGGTTTTATTTGCAAGTCACAAACCTTTACAAATCTTGCTTTAAGACTGTTAAATTCTACTGTATGCAAACATTACTTTATCAGACAATTACTCATATACAGGGAAATAAGTGCAATAAAACCAAGGATATCTCGTTTTTGTTATGCTTCTTACCTTTGTTTCTCATGAGCCTTATTAAGTAATCTGAAAGATTCTTTCTTCTATTGTCTGAATGATTTAAGTAATTTAGTTAAGACAATCTTTTTTTTTTCTTCCCTTAGACTCACACCAGCAGTTTCACTTGCTCAGACATTGTCTAAAGTAACCTTAGATGATATAAAATATCTAAAAGATAAATACTAATTTTTATGTCAAATGTAAAACATGTGGTATAAAATTCTAAATTAGCTTTACATGTTTTCAGTGATCTTCAAAATGTATAATTTAAATCAAGACCTTACATTTGTATGCTTGATAATAACCTGAAATCATCCTCATTTCTGACACAGCAGGTTTTTGATAGCTTTGTAAAAAACAGAACATCATTACTTCAGGCAAGGTGACAAGGATAATCACTTTCTATAATTCATGTTTAATACCTGAATGCCAGGGAGGAATCATTATGTCCTTGGTCCAAATTTTTAAGCACACTACATCATCTGCCCTCCAGGAAATATTGGTGAGAATAATGAAAGTGACTCCAGTTCAAAAAGACGGTATTAGATTTTTGTCAGCTTTTGAAAATATTGTAATTCAAAGTAATACTTGAACGGCTAACATGCAATACAGAGTTTATAGCTTCCTTATGGTACTAACTCTCTTCAGAAGTCTAGAAGTCTGATGAAATCACTTTATCTACACATTTTGTCAAATAAAGTGGTATCTCATGAAGAAGTTGGAAACATTTAGAATGTGAAATACACTTATGTTCTTGCTTAAAAACTTGATTGAAAACTATGAGTGTTTTTGTGTGTTTGTTTTCCTTAAAGTCCAATTGTTCCTGTTATAACTGGAGATCTTTTGTCTCAAATGAAATAATTTAAATCAATGTGCTTTATTAGTAAAGTTAGAAACAAGGACGCTTTCATGCATAATATAATCTTGGGTTTTCTTCCTTAACTTGTAAATACAATAACTTGCATTTGTATATATCCTGCTCTCCCCACATACATACTGCATCACAGTCTTTTCATGTAAATATGTTCAAGCA
Organism: Lipotes vexillifer; assembly: GCF_000442215.2. Lineage (NCBI taxonomy): Eukaryota > Metazoa > Chordata > Mammalia > Artiodactyla > Lipotidae > Lipotes > Lipotes vexillifer. The sequence goes on from NW_006795413.1 coordinate 8,886, forward strand.
AGTGGAATATGTGTTTTATTTTTAACATATTTTTATCACATTTTCCTTCTTCTTTTCCTGCTATTTCCAAAGAAAGAAAATCATTATTCTTTTATGTATGTACTGAGAATTTCTTTTCATTTAAAACCTTGTAGACCATGTAGTCCTAACTGAGCAATTATATTGCTGAAAATGATTTTTAGAATATTATCAGATTTCTTTAGAACTACATTATTTTTATTATTTTTCAGCTTATTAATGTTTATCTCTAGGCATTTCTCCTCTTGCAAACTCTTTTAAAGTTCTGGCATTTGAGTCCCATATTGACCATAAGTGTGCCAGACTATTGGTGGAGAGAGATTATATTAAAATAGGTATGCCCAGGTTAAGGCTTACTGAGAAACTGAGAAGTGACAAGTCTACAGAAGGTGGAAGATAAACCATGCAGATATCAGTAAACAGCATTTTAGGTGGAGGGAAGAGCCAATTCAAAGCCTTGAAGAAGTAGAGAGCCTGCTTTCTTATTGCAAGTTAGAGGTCAGTGTGATTGTCATAGGATGAGCAGGGTGAGGCAGTGGTGAGATTAGGGGTGGATGACATCAAAGAGGGCAGTTCATGTAGGGCCTCATAGGACCATATGAGGAGAGAGATCATCATGTAACCAATATTTTCCCATATGATTTTAGGCCTTTGATTCAGGGAGGCTGATTGAAAGTGTACATTTACCTCATTTCTAAATCAACTTCTACTAGAGTGAAAGAAGGAACATATACATTAGAAAATCCCTAAAGAAGCACTAGAAAAGGAGCAAAATAACACTTTAGTCATACAGAAATTTTGGAAGATATGCATTGAATGAGATCAGCTTGACTGTGAAAACCATTAGTAATAAGAAACTCACAAGCTCCTTCAGACAAAATAAAAGATCTCAGAAAAGACAAGAGAATTTTTGCTTTGTTGTGTTTGTTTGAGTTAAAGAGGGGATGGAAGCATGATAACACTTATAAATAATGGTCAATAAATGCTCCCTTCTCTCAGTAGAGCTGATGTGTGCCTACATCTCCAGAGTAAAGCCACTGTCCAGCTCGCTGCAGTGGGGGTGCTTAGAGCGTGTGGCCCAGACTATGCATCTTCTAGGTGCTCAGCAACCATTTTAAATGCTCGGGGGACAGGAGAAGTTAGGCAGAAATTATAGTTGTGACTTGAGATCTCCATGGATCTTATTTGTAGTAGAGCAAAATTAATAGGAAATGTTTCACATAAGACCTTTATAACAGCACTGTATATGATACAATAGCAAAAGTGAATACTATATATTTGACATAATAATGAATATGAAAGACTATATATTTATATATGTGTAATACAAATCTGGTTAAAATAGATATTTATGGATAATGATAACTTTATTATAAGTAAAAAGTGAACATGCTTTTCAAATGTCAATAGAATACATTTAACAACTGTCTTATAATAGGACATAAAGGAGAATCCAATTCAATACAAAAGGTCTATTTAGACAAATAAATAAAATAAAATATTTTATATATTCTTATACTTCATAAAAATATAATATGTAATGAGATAAATGGTAATTAAATTATACTCAACCCCAAATCTCCACATTATGGAAATTTTAGAAATTCAATTCAGAAACAAACCACAATTAGTGTTAGATTAGAAAAATCTAGAAAAATCTATGGTATATATATATATATATATATGTGTGTGTGTGTATATATGTATATATATATGTGTATTTGTATATATATACATATATATATATCTAGAAGGTATAAAATATGACAAAACTAAAGTATAATAGTGGAATAAAATATTTAACAAAACTAACAGTAATTATTATTTAAAGTAAAAAAGAGAAATGAAGACAGAAGATGAAAATGGGTAGCAGAAAGGATTGGGGGTGGTTTTAGGGATGATGTTAAGAGTCTTCCCCTAGGACACAGGTAGAGGGTAAAGTTTTATTACACTATCTACTTAAGATAATTTTTGTTCTAAATCTCATTAACAGTAATACTTCTGTTTTGAAAACAAATCATTTCTCACAGATATATTAAATGTAACCCTGCATAACCATATTACACATACTCTACATATCTCAGTAAGTAAATTGATGAAAATACAAATATAAATAATCAACCCAAAGGAAAATGGAATAATTTGCCTTCAGTACTAAAATACTTTTTCTTAATGAGTAACATTTTATTCATCATGTAAAAACATACTCACTAGGTTTCCCTGGTGGCACAGTGGTTGAGAGTCTGCCTGCCAATGCAGGAGACACGGGTTCATGTCCCGGTCCGGGAGGATCCCATATGCCGTGAAGCGGCTGGGCCCGTGAGCCATGGCCACTGGGCCTGTGCGTCCAGAGCCTGTGCTCCGCAACGGGAGAGGCCACAGTGGTGAGAGGCCGTGTACCACAAAAAAAACAAAGAAAACCCAAAAAACATACTCATTAATAGACATTAATTATTTTAATTGAAACTATTTATAAGATAAAGCAATTTTTTGTTAAACATAAAATATGGGCCGTCTTCAGTTTTAAATCCACTTTGGATATTTTAGGCAAATTAAAGATCAATTATATTTTAAATCTGAAACGTTTGAACATGTATTGTACCTGGGTCTTTCCTATTCAGCAGCTCTAAAATGTGTTCTCAGTGTCCACATATTCACACAGCATCATGTAGCATGTGTATGTGGCATATACCTAGACAATATTTTCCCATGAGGCTTTAAGACCCCTTGTGGATATCTGAATCTGCATTTAGTATGGAATCCTAATCCTATGCAGAATTTTTTTTCCATTACATACATACCTAATGATAAGGCTTAATTTATAAATTAGGAACAGTAAGAGATTAAAGACAAAAACTAATAATAAATTAGAACAATTATAACAGTATACTGTAATAAAACTTATATGAATGTGGTGTTTCTCTCTCAAAATATTTTATTGTACTCTACTCACCTTTCTAGTGATGATGTGATAAGACACCTATGTGATGAGTTGCAATGAAATGAATGATGTAGGCATTGTTAGGTACTGTTAGGCTACTATTGACCTTCTGAAGATATGTCAGAAGGAGGACCATCTGCTTCAGGTGATACCGGATCGCTGATCCAGGTTGCTGCTGTTGGTTGGGGATCCCAGGAAGGATGGAGGGAACAGCATGAGATTTCATCACACTACTCAGAATGGTGTGCAATTCAAATCTTACAAATTGCTTATTTCTGGAATTTTCCATTTAATGTTTTCAGGCTGCAGTTGACTGAGGGTAACTAAAACTATGGGAAGTTAAATGGCAGGTAAGGAGGAACCACAGTAAGATGGAGAGAAAAATAAAAATTGTCTCTTGTCTTCAAAATCTTACATTCTGCTTACGGGTGACAAAAATGCTCAAATAATCTGGGATGACAATTGCCTTGTTGGTGATGAAAAGACATATGATCAGGGTTGCTAGTTAAGATGGACTGAGATGTTGAGTTTCTTTTTGTATATGGTGTTAGAGAGTGTTCTAATTTCATTCTTTTACAGGTAGCTGTCCAGTTTTCCCAGCACCACTTATTTTTATTTTATTTTTTTTACTGTAAGGTCAATGATATGCTTTTTTAAATTTTTTTAAACATCTTTATTGGATTAAAAGTGCTTTACAATTGTGCATTAGTTTCTGCTTTATAACAAAGTGAATCAGTTATATATATATATCCCCATATATCATCCCTCTTGTGTCTCCCTTCCTCCCACCCTCCCTAACCCACCCCTCTAGGTGGTCACAAAGCACCGAGTTGATCTCCCTGTGCTATGCGGCTGCTTTCCACTAGCTATCTATTTTACGTTTGGTAGTGTATATACATCCATGCCACTGTCTCATTTTATCCCAGCTTACCCTTCCCCCTCCCTGTATCTTCAAGTCCATTCTCTAGTAGGTCTGCATCTTTATTCCCATCTTTCCCCTAAGTTCTTCTGATCATTTTTTTTTCTTTTTTTCTTCTTTTTAGATTCCATATATATGTGTTAGCATATGGTATTTGTTTTTCTCTTTCTGACTTAATTCACTCTGTATGACAGTCTCTAAGTCTATCCACATCACTACAAATAAATCAGTTTCACTCCTTTTCAAGGCTGAGTAATATTCCATTGTATATATGTGTCACATCTTCTTTATCCATTCATCTGTTGATGGACACTTAGGTTGCTTCCATGTCCTGGCTATTGTAAATGGAGCTGCAATGAACATTTTTGTACATGACTCTTTTTGAATTATGGTTTTCTCAGGGTATATGCCCAGCAGTGTGATTCCTGGGTCATATGGTAGTTCTATTTTTAGATTTTTAAGGAACCTCCACACTGTTCTCAATAGTGGCTGTATCAATTTATATTCCCATGAAAAGCGCAAGACGGTTCCCTTTTCTCCACACCCTCTCCAGCATTTCTTGTTTGTAGATTTTTTGTTGATGGCCATTCTGACTGGTGTGAGATGATATCTCATTATAGTTTTGATTTGCATTTCTCTAATGATTAATGATGTTGAGCATCCTTTCATGTGCCTTTTGGCCAGTTGTACATCTTCTCTGGACAAATGTCTATTTAGGTCTTCTGTCCATTTTTGGCTTCGTTTGTTTGTTTATTTGATATTAAGCTGCATGAGTTGCTTGTATGTTTTGGAGATTAATCCTTTGTCAGTTGCATCATTTGCAATTATTTTCTCCCATTCTAAGGGTTGTCTTTTCTTCTTGTTTATGGTTTCCTTTGCTGTGCAAAAGCTTTGAAGTTTCATTAGGTCCCATTTGTTTATTTTTGTTTTTATTTCTATTTCTCTAGGAAGTGGGTAAAAAGGGACATTGCTGTGATTTATGTAATTGAGTGTTCTGCCCATGTTTTCCTCTAAGAGTTTGATGGTGTCTGGCCTTACATTTAGGTTTTTAATCCATTTTGAGTTTATTTTTGTGTATGGTGTTAGGGAGTGTTCTAATTTAATTCTTTTACATGTATCTGTCCAGTTTTCCAGCACCACTTATTGAAAAGGCTGTCTTTTCTCCACTGTATATTCTTGCCTCCTTTATCAAAGATAAGGTGACCATATGTGCATGGGTTTATCTCCAGGCTTTCTATCTTGTTCCATTGATCTATATTTCTCTTTCTGTGCCAGTACCATCCTGTCTTGATTACTGTAGCTTTGTAGTATAGTCTGAAGTAGGCAGCTTGATTCCTCCATCTCCATTTTTCTTTCTCAAGATTGCTTTAGCTATTTGGGGTCTTTTGTGTTTCCATAAAAATTGTGATTTTTTTTTCTCTAGTCCAGTAGTAGTTTGATAGAGATTGAATTGAATCTGTAGATTGCTTTGGGTAGTAGAGTCATTTTCACAATGTTGATTCTTCCAATCCAAGAACATGGCATATCTCTCCAACTATTTGTATCATCTTTAATTTATTTCATCACTGACTTATAATTTTTGCATACAGGTCTTTTGTCTCCTTAGGTAGGTGTATTCTGAGATATTTTATTCTTTTGGTTGCAGTGGTAAATGGGAGTGTCTTCTTAATTTCACTTTCAGATTTTTCATCATTAGTGAATAGGAATACCAGAGATTTCTGTGCATTAATTTTATATCCTGCTTCTTTACCAAATTCATTGATTAGCTCTACTAGTGTTCTGGTAGCATCTTTAGGATTCTCTATGTAGAGTATCATGTTATCAACAAACATTGACAGCTTTATTTCTTCTTCTCCAATCAGGATTCCTTTTATTTCTTTTACTTCTCTGATTACTGTGGCTAAATCTTCCAAAACTATGTTGAATAATAGTGGTGAGAATAGGCAACTTGTCTTTTTCCTGGTCTTAGTGGAAATGGTTTCAGTTTTTTACCACTGAGGATGATGTTGGCTGTGGATTTTTCGTATATGGTCTTTATTATGTTTAGGAAAGTTCCCTCTATGCCTACTTTCTGCAGGGTTTTTAGCATAAATAGGTGTTGAATATTATTGAAAGCTTTCTCTGCATCTATTGATATGATAATATTGTTTTTCTTCTTCAATTTGCTAATATGGTTTATCACATTGATTGATTTGCGTATATTGAAGAATCCTTGCATTCCTGAGATAAACCCCACTTGATCATAGAGTATGATCCTTTTAATGTGCTGTTGGATTCTGTTTGCTAGTATTTTGTTGAGGAGTTTTGCATCTATGTTCATCAGTGATATTGGCCTGTAGTTTTCTTTCTTTGTGACATCTTTGCCTGGTTTTGGTATCAGGGTGATGTTGGCCTCTTTGAATGAGTTTGGGAGTGTTCCTCACTCTGCTGTATTTTGGAAGATTTTGAGAGGGATAGGTGTTAGCTCTTCTCTAAATGTTTGATAGAATTTGCCTGTGAAGCCATCTGGTCCTAGACTTTTGTTTGTTGGAAAATTTTTAGTCACAGTTTGAATTTCAGTGCTTCTGATTGGTCTGTTCATATTTTCTATTTCTTCCTGGTTCAGCTTCAGTAAGTTGTGCATTTGTAAGAAATTGTCCATTTCTTCCAGGTTGCCCATTTTATTGGCATAGAGTTGCTTGTAGTAATCTCTCATGATCCTTTGTACTGCTGCAGTGTCAGTTGTTACTTTTTAAATTTCTAATTCTATTGATTTGAACCTTCTCCCTTTTTTTCTTGATAAGTCTGGCTAATGGTTGATCAATTTTGTTTATCTTCTCAAAGAACCAGCTTTTACTGATCTATGTTACAATTTCCTTCATTTCTTTACATTTATTTCTTATCTTATCTTTATGATTTCTTTCCTTCTGCAAACTTTGGGGGTTTTTGTTCTTCTTTCTCAAATTGCTTTAGGTGTAGGGTTACATTGTTTATTTTAGATGTTTCTTATTTCTTAAGATAGGCTTGTATAGCTATAAACTTCCCTCTTCAAACTGCTTTTGCTGCATCCCATAGGTTTTGGGTCACTGTGTTATCATATCATTTGTTTCTAGGTATTTTTTGATTTCCTCTTTGATATCTTCAGTGATCTCTTGGTTACTAAGTATGTGTTGTTTAGCATCCATGTTTGTATTTCATACAGATTTTTTCCTGTAACTGATATCTAGGGCCAAAACACTGTTGTTGGAAAATATATTTTATATGAATTCAATTTTCTTAAATTTACCATGTCTTGATTTGTGACCCAGGATATGATCTATCCTGGAGACTGTTCCATGAGCACCTGAAAAGAATGTTTATTCTGTGGTTTATGGATGGAATGTCCTATAAATATCAATTAAGTCCATCTTGTTTAGTGTATCATTTAAAGTTTGTGTTTCCTTATTTATTTTCATTTTGGATTATCTGTCCACTGGTGCAAGTTGGGTGTTAAAGTCCCCTACTATGATTGTGGTTCTGTTTATTTCCCCTTTTGTGGCTGTTAGAATTTGCCTTATGTATTGAAGTTCTACTATGTTGGGTCCATAAATATTTACAATTTTTATGTCTTCTTCTTGGATAGATCCCTTGATCATTATGTAGTGTCCTTCTTTGTCTCTTGAAATAGTCTTTGTTTTAAAGTCTATTTTGTCTGATATGAGATTTGCTACTACAGCTTTCTTTTGATTTCCATTTGCATGGAATAACTTATTCCATCCCCTCACTTTCAGTCTGTATGTGTCTTTAGGTTTGAAGTGGGTCTCTTGTAGACAGGATATATACTGGTCTTCCTTTTTTGTCCATTCAGCCAGTCTATGTCTTTTGGTTGGAGCATTTAATCCATTTACATTTAAGGTAATTATGGATATGTATGTTCCTATTACCCTTTTCTTAATTTGGGGGGGTTTATTATTGTAGGTCTTTCTCTTCTTTTGTGTTTCCTGCCTAGAGAAATTCCTTTAGCATTTGTTTTAAAGCTGGTTTGGTGGTGATGTATTCTCTTAGATTTTGCTTGTTTTTAAAGATTTTAATTTCTCTGTCCTATCTGAATGAGATCCTTGCTGGGTATAGTAATTTTGCTTGTAGGTTTTTCTCTTTCATCACTTTAAATATGTCCTGCCACTCCCTTTTGTCTTTCAGAGTTTTGCTGAAAGATCAGCTGTTAACCTTTTGGGGATTCCCTTGTGTGTTACTTGTTGTTTTTCCCTTGCTGCTTTTAATATTTGTTCTTTGTATTTAATTTTTGATAGTTTGATTAATATATGTCTTAGTGTGTTTCTCTTTGGATTTATCCTGTATGGGACTCTCTGTGCTTCCTGGACTTGATTAACTATTTCCTTTACCATATTAGGGAATTTTTCAACTACAATCTATTCAAATATTTTCTCAGTCACTTTCCTTCTCTGTTCTTCTTCTGGGACCCTTATAATTTGAATATTGGTGTGTTTAATGTTGATCCAGAGGTCTCTGAGACTGTCCTCATTTTTTTTCAGTCTTTTTTCTTTATTCTGCTCTGCAGTAGTTATTTCCACTATTTTATCTTCCAGATCACTTATCCGTGCTTCTGCCTCAGTTATTCTGCTCTTGATCCCATCCAGAGTATTTTTAATTTCACTTATTGTGTTGTTCACCATTGTTTGTTTCATTTTTAGTTCTTCTATGTCCTTGTTAAATGTTTCTTGCATTTTGTCTATTCTATTTCTAAGATTTTGGATCATCTTTACTATCATTATTCTGAATTTGTTTTCAGGTAGACTGCCTATTTCCTCTTCATTTGTTAGGTCTGGTGGGTTTTTTTATCTTGCTCCTTCATCTGCTGTGTGTTTTTCTGTCTTCTCATTTTGCTTATCTTACTGTGTTTGGGGTCTCCTTTTTGCAGGCTGCAGGTTCGTAGTTCCCATTGTTTTTGGTGTCTGTCCACAGTGGCTAAGGTTGGTTCATTGGGTTGTGTAGGCTTCCTGGTGGAGGGGACTAGTGCCTGGGTTCTGGTGGATGAGGCTGGATCTTGTCTTTCTGGTGGGCAGGTCCACGTCTGGTGGTGTGTTTTGGTGTGTCTCTAGCCTTATTATTATTTTAGGCATCCTCTCTGCTAATGGGAGGGTTTGTGTTCCTGTCTTGCTAGTTGTTTGGCATAGGGTGTCCTGCACTGTAGCTTGCTGGTCATTGAGGGGAGCTGACTCCTGGTGTTGAGATGGAGATGTTTGGGTGAGTTTCACCATTTGATATTACGTGGAGCTGGGAATTATCTTGGGGACCAGTGTCCTGAACTTGGCTCTCCCAGCTCAATGGCACAGCCCTGATTCCTAGCAGGAGCACTAAGAACCGGTCCTCCACAAGGCTCAGAAATAAAAGGGAGAAAAAAAACAAAGAAAGAAAGAATATAAAATAAAATAAAATTAAAAAGTAAAATAAAATAAAATAAATTTATTAAAATAGAAAATAATTATTCAGAAAAAAAATGTATGTAATAATAATAAAAAAAAATATGGACAGACAGAACCCTAGGACAAATGGTAAAAACAAAGCTATACAGGCAAAATCACACACAGAAGCATACACATATACACTCTCAAAAAGAGAAAAAGGAAAAAAAATATATATATATATATACTTGCTCCCAAAGTCCACCTCCTCAATTTGTGATTATTCATTGCCTATTCATGTATTCCACAGATGCAGGGTACATCAAGTTGATTGTGGAGGTTTAATTTACTGTTCCTGAGGCTGCTGGGAGAAAGTTCCCTTTCTCTTCTTTGTTTGTACAGATCCTGGGGTTTTGCTTTGGATTTGGACCTGCCTCTGTGTGTAGATCGCCTGAGGGCTTCTGTTATTTGTTCAGACAGGATGGGGTTAAAGGAGCAGCTGATTGGGGCCTCTGGCTCACTCAGGCCATGGGGAGACAGGGGTATGGATGCTGAGTAAGCCTTCGGTGGCAGAGGCCAGCGTGACTTTGCACCATCTCAAGGCATGCCATGAATTCTCCCGGGGAAGTTGTCCCTAGATCACGGGACCCTGGCAGTGGCAGGCTACACAGGCTCCCAGGAGGGCAGGTGTGGAGAATGACCTGTGCTTTCACACAGGCTTCTTGGTGGTGGTGGCAGCAGACTTAGCGTCTGATGCCCATCTCTGTGGTCCATGTTGATAGCCGTGTCTCACGCCCATCTCTGGAGTTCCTTTAAGTTGCACTCTTAATCCTCTCTCCTCGGACACCAGGAAACAAAGAAGCAAGAAAAACTCTCTTGTCTCTTCAGCAGCTCCAGATTTTTCCTGGACTCCCTCCCAGCTAGGGCTGTGGTGCCCTACTTCCTTCATGCTCTGTTCACACCACAAACCCCAGTCCTCTCCCTGGGATCCAACTGAATTCCAATCCTTAGCTCCCAGCCCCCACCTGCCTCGGTGAGTGAGCAGAGAAGCCTCTTGGGCTGGTGAGTGCTGGTCGGCACCACTCCTCTGTGTGGGAATCCCTCCGCTTTGCCCTCTGCACACCTGTTGCTGTGCTTTCCTCCGTGGCCCCAAAGCTCTCCTCTCTGCCCCCCACAGTCTCCGCCCATGCAGGGGCTTCCTAGTGTGTGGAAGCCTTTCCTCCTTCACAGCTCCCTCCCACTGGTGCAGGTCTCATCCCTATTCTTTGTCGCTGTTTTTTTTTTTTTTTTTTTTTTTAACCCTACCCAGGTATGTGTGGAGTTTCTTGCCTTTTGGGAGGTCTGAGGACTTCTGCCAGCATTCAGTAGGTGTTCTGTAGGAGTTGTTCCAAATGTAGATGTATTTCTTATGTATTTATGGGGAGGAAGGTGATCTGCACATCTTACTCTTCTGCCATCTTGAAGCTCCTCCCAGCACCACTTATTGAAGAGGTTGTCTTTCTCTGTTGTACATTATTGCCTCCTTTGTCAAAATAAGGTAACCATATGTGGGTGGGTTTATCTCTTCACTTTCTTTCCTTTCCCATTAATCTATATTTCTGCTTTGTGCCAGTACCAAACTGTCTTGATAACTGTAGCTTTGTAGTGTAGTCTAAAATACAGGAGCCTGAATCCCCCAGCTCCGTTTTTCTTTCTAAAGATTGCTCTAAATGGATTAAAGACCTAAATGTAAGGCCAGACACTATAAAACTCTTAGAGGAAAACCTAGGCAAAACACTCTATGACATAAATCAAAGCAAGATCCTTTTTGATCCACCTCCTAGAGAAATGGAGATAAAAAGTTTTGCACAGCAAAGGAAACCATAAACAAGATGAAAAGACAACTTTCAGAATGGGAGAAAATATTTGAAAATGAAGCAAAGGATTAATCTCCAAAGTTTACAAGCAGTTCATGCAGCTCAATATGAAAAAACAAACAACCCAATCAAAGAATGAGCAGAAGATCTAAATAGGCATTTCTCCAGAGAAGATATACAGATTGCCAACAAACACATGAAACACTGCTCAACATCACTAATCATTTGAGAAATACAAATCAAAACTACAATGAGGTATCACATCACACCAGTCAGTATGGCCATCATCAAAATATCTACAAACAACAAATGTTGGAGAGGGTGTGGAAAAAAGGGAACCCTCTTGCACTGTTGGTGGGAATGTAAATTGATACAGCCACTATGGAGAACAGTATGAGGTTCTTTAAAAAACGAAAAATAGAATGATCATATAACCCAGCAATCCCACTACTGGGCATATATCCAGAGAAAACCATAATTCAAAAAGAGTCGTGTACCACAATGTTCACTGCAACTCTGTTTACAATAAATAGGACATGGAAGCAACCTAAGTATCCATTGACAGATGAATGGATAAGGAAGATGTGGCACATATACACAGTGGAATATTACTTAGCCATAAAAAGAAATGGAATTGAGTTATTTGTAGTGAGGTAGATGGACCTAGAGTCTGTCATACAGTGAAGTAAGTCAGAAAGAGAAAAACAAATGCTGTATGCTAACACATATATATGGAATCTAAAAAAAAAAAAAAAGTTCTAAAGAACCTAGTGGCAGAACAGGAATAAAGACTCATATGTAGAGAATGGATTTGAGAACAGGGGGAGGGGGAAAGGTAAGATGGGATGAAGTGAGAGAGTGGCATGGACTTATAAACACTAGCAAATGTAAAATAGATAGCTAGTGGGAAGGAGCTGCATAGCACAGGGAGATCAACTCAGTGCTTTGTGACCACCTAGAGAGGTGGTATAGTGAGGGTGGGAGGGAGATGTAAGAGGAAGTGGATATGAGGATATATGATGTATACATATAGCTGATTCACTTTGTTATACAGCAGAAACTAACATAACATGGTAAAGCAATTATACTCCAATAAAGATGTAAAAAAAAAAAAAAAAAGATGGTCTATCAGTCCTGCCTGGCTGAGGTTGTAATGTTTCAGGAGATGTGGTATGAGTATATGTTGTGAGTAATAGGAACTACGAAGATGAAGTTTTCAGAGGCAGAAAGCATTGTGGCTACATAGAGGAGGGACATAAAAAAAGGACTGTGGCTTAAGAGTGCAACAATGGAGGGGACAGAGATACTAAGATGGGGGAGGGGAGGGAGAAGGAGGGAGTCAGGAAACAAGATTAGAGATGTAGACACAAATTAGTTTACAGGGATCTTTGTGATGAAGTGGAGAATTTAGATCTCATTCTAAATGTGATTACTCAAAGTGAGCTATCAAAAGAAGTTTAAGCAGAGAAATTTTACAATCTCCTGTACATTTGAGAATATCGTCCTAGGAATAAATTATAAAGAAACAAAAACAGTAGCAGGGGTCCTCAAAAGCATTACACTAAATTAAATAAAAAGAGAAAGACAAATATCATATGATCTCTCTTATATGTGGAATCTAATAAATAATAAATAAATAAATAACCCAGCTCATGGATACAGAGACTAGACTGGTAGTTGCCTGAGTCAGGGGGTGAGAGGTGGGAAAAATAAGTGACTGTTTGTTTGTTTAATTTAGTTTAAATAAATTAAAATTTTAAAAAGGGGGGAAAAAAAAGCAGGGAAAGGAGGCAAAGGGCTATTTCAGATGGTACAAGATGACACTGGGTACTGGTGACTTGGATTAGGGAGGTGACAGTAAAACTAGAAGTGGACAGTCAGGATATATTTTGGTGTTAAAATTAGCAGAACCTGCTGATTGCTTGACTGTGTGGGGGACTGAGAGGGAAGTTACTAAGTACCAGCCCTAGGTGTTGGGTTTGAGTGATTTGGTTAGTTGTGGCCAAGTTGGTACCTTGGAGAAGAGAGTTTCTCTTAAATTAACTTTGGGATACTAATCCAAATCCAAATCTTCATGTTATTAACACAGATTATATAAATACATAAACAGCACTTTTTGATTTTAATTAAGAAATAATGCACAATCTATTTTATCTGGTTATATTATTAGATTACCTTTTTTGAAACTTATGAAAATAAAATCTGTTTGCATTTCTTGTCCAGGTGGTATTGTCTCCTTCCCTATTTGAAGAGGATAATTATTGAAAATACCACAAAGACCTGATTCTGGAAGTGAGTCACACATAAAACAGTGGTAGAAATTTGTCCCCATAGACAGTAGTATACTGTGAGACAAGTTATTTCTCTCGGTAATTCTTAAAAAATCCATTGAAAGGAGACAGTTTCAAAGTAAGTCGGTAGCCATGCTGTGTTATTACACTCATTTCAACTAAGAATACACTGTAGTGATTATTGTATTTTTATGATCTTGTACATGTGTTTAAATGTCTATTACAAAGACAATTATAGAAATGGCCAGACACTTCAGTGTGGAAGTCAGATTCTTTATGTTTTATGATCCAGAATAGATCTAACAGAATATCTTTATCTCAAGATTAAAAATAATGCCCCAAATCATTTACACAATATGAGTTGGTATTTGTGAGAGCTTCTTAAAGTCCTAAGAGGTAAATCTTTATAATTTTTAAGAAAGAGATATTTAGTAATATGGAAATTTAGTTGTAGAGTACAAATTACCACCACTTATATATATTTAGGAAAGGCATAGATCACTTGATATGAAATATATGAAATAAAAAAATAAGTGGTCTCACTACTTAAAAGCAAAATAGTTTATCTACAAATGTGAATTACATTATAAAACTGTCAATAAGTTTATGAGATATTATATTTTTACTTTATACATTTTAAGACAAATGCAACATTTCATTTTTAAAAGACTCAAACTACAGGTGCAGCCTGTATTACCATATTAGATGAAAAATTCAAATTTACTGTTTAAATAACTTTATTCATATCTGACTGGAATTTTAATTATAACAGGATGGTTTCTTTCTTCACGTGCATTTAAAAATTTAGAATAAATAAGTTAATATGAAACTTCAGCTCAGAAGTGCTCATGTGTATTTTTATAATAAAATAAAACTTTTATAATAATAGTTTTATTTTTTTCTGATTATCTGTAACACGACTGAAGAATTCTGTCAACAAAGAAAGGCTAAAAACTAAAATAAAAACAATCAAGAAGAAACCCTTTTAACAGATGATACTGCTGTGTAATCATATATATATATATATAGACTTTATATACATAGATTTTTTTTACTGCTACAAAATCAAATTATAAAATGATTGCTCTTAAGTAGTTTGTTCTTTATTTAATATCAATATGAATATATTTGTGATTTAATAACGTGTGTGCCCCATTCTACCAAGTCACAAAGGATTTATTTATAAATTATATGCCATGGTTTATTAGTGTTTTTATTTATATAGTTTATCACTTACTGTTTCTCTTTTAAGAACAAGTTAAAATTGCAAACTGCTTTAAAATGTATACAGGTTTTGGAGGAAAGAAATTTGTTAATAATGTAACAAAAGTGATTTTGTAATAACTTTTTTAATAGTAATTGTTGCTTATTGAATAGTTACCTTGTGCTGTTTCTACTTACAAAAGCTTCTATAAATTATGTTTGCATTATTAATCCCTTTTTTAGGATAAAGAAACTGATATGCAGAAAGTTTAAGTAACTTCCCCAAAGTCACCCAGCTGAGGTTCATATGCAAGGACTCCGACCTAGAGGCTCTCAACTACTCTTATTATTTCAGCATGTTTGGGTGATTTGTGAATTGCCTATTACTTCATTGAATGATGAACTACCTTTCCAATATCAAAACTGGTACATTCTTATGCCCCAAATACCAATATACTGGTAGAAATAATGTCCAGCTCCAGTTAGCAGATTTTTTCTCAATAAAAATGTCCAGTCTGATTGCAAACATAATTTGATCCGTTTTATGTCAGCAGAATAAGTTTCCAGCCTTGCCTCAACTATTAACTGTACAATATTGCACTAAACCATTCACATGCCATTCCTTAACTGAAAAATGTGGAAATGAAGTTAAATGTTGCTAATTTGGAGGACAGATTCTCCTCATGTAAATAGTGATTTATGAGACTGGAAAAAGCTCTCATTGAAAAAGTGGTAAAAGTTAAAACTGACTTTGACATTATTTTAATAACTACCACTTGTCTTGTGCATAATATACATTGTGATAATAATAACCAGCTAATTCATCTGTTGTGATGATTAAACAATTCATGTAAATTATGGTAACATTCATGGAGCACTTAAAACATGCAAGTCACTCTTTTAAGCACCTTATGTATAAGTTCATTTAACCCTCATTAAAATTCCATAAGATATGAGCAATAATTATACCTCCAGTAGTAATAATGATAAAGTCAGAGCTCAGGGAACACTTACATGTGGGCAGACACTGTTCTAGACAGTTAGCTACATTTTTGTAGAGAGGAGAACCTGAAGCAGGTAGAAGTGTAGCAGATTTTTGGACGCACCATAGGTGTTCATGGAAGAACCAGGCTACTCACCTGGGCAGTCAGGCACCCCCAGTTCATTTAATCATTATTCCATTGAACACAGGAAAAGTGATTCAGAAATGTTGATGATGAGCCAGTTTCACCACATCATTGCTATCCTCCCATGCACAAAAAGAAGCCCTAGTAGCTTATGTATGTCTGGAACACACAGCACAAATATGTCAGAGCTAATATTTGCAACTATTCAACCAGCACCAAAGTCCATGTACTTCTCAACATGTGGAACTGTCTTCCCACTAAAGGGATACAAAAGTCCACTGTAGGAAGTGTTGGATGATGGGAGATGAGGAGAAATTAAAGTGATGCAGCATGTAGCCCTTCCTCCTTGCTAAACCAGAACTAATTTGTTTCATGTGCTTGGTATATTTATGTATGTTCTTCATAAGATTTCATTTGGGAAAATAAAAGTTTCTACAAAAATAAATAAATAAATAGGTGGACAGCTTTTCTCTACTGAAAGGAAATCACATTACTTCCCACCACATTCATGTCATTTATTTGATCATCTTACCTGTTTTCAATTAGTTTTCCTCATCAGAAGGTAATGCCTGTCCAAGTTTAACCTAGACCTTCACATTTAGCTCCACTTTCTATTTTGAAGGTTAAAATTTGCCCAGATCTAATTAGCAGAACTCCACTAACTGATTCAGTTAATTACCCAACCTCCTACGCTCATGGTTATCAGTTATAGTTACTATGGCCAGTGCTTTAGATAAATCTAAATATCAGATAGATAATAAATAGATGATAGATAACTTGCCTAATGCCTAACATCTAATTTGAGCAATTCACAGTATCATAATATCTAATATAAAGACATGATAACAACCTTACAATAATAACACTAATTAGTTGATAAGTACATTGCTCCCTCATACTAAGAATGACTTTCAATGCTCAACTCTGAAAAAAAAAAAAATGTTTACAATAAAAAAAAGTCATCTGGAGCCAAAGCTATTTGAAATACTTCAATTTTTCTATTAGCCACTGTGTTGCCTAAAAATACAGTTGATCCTTGAACAACATGGGTTTGAACTATAGGGGTCCACTTATATAAGGAATGTTTTCATTAATAAATATTACAGTACTTCCTGGTTCACAATTGTTTGAATCCTCGAATACAGAATCACAGATATGGAGGAACCAAGGATATGGAGGACCAACGACACTTTACACATGGATTTTTGACTGCATAGGATCGGTGCCCCTGACCCCTGAGTTGCTCAAAAGTCAGTTGACCTTATCTCTCAGAAAATGTTTCCTGTTGAAAACAACTGACTATAGACTTTAAACACACATTGAAGCATATATTCCTGGTAAATCATCTCAAAGGAAAGCACAGAATGTTGCTTTATCAGGTGGTAGCCTGAAATCTTTTGCAAAACTTAGGTGGTATCTTGAAATCTTCCCATTCATGTTCAATAGATGGTGATCACTGAGATCTTCATCCATTTCCAAAGACTGAGCCTCTTCACAGAGAATTCCATAAGCCTGTTTAAATTGACAGTTGGCTGATTAAATACTGTTGGCTAATTGAATAATGAGAGGAAATGTTTTTTCACTATGTGAGACACCTTACTTACCATGGTTGTGTAATATATTGTTAATATAGGTTTTAAGTTTATTTACTTTTATTATGTTTCCTCTTACTTTGCCTAAAGCCTTTCAGGTCCAATATATCAAGTTCTGTTAAAATGAGCATCCAACTATGTGAAATTATATTCCTTTAATCAAATGCTAGTGATCTACCCCCTCTACAAGGCCTCAGCATGAGTGTTGCTGCTGTATGTGTTAAGATTAGAAGACTCCTTGAATTTGATTTATTTAAATGGTTCAATATTGATGTTTCAGGTGTTTCTATGATTGGCTCACTTCTCAGAATATTCTAAATAACTTATAATGTAACATTCTAAGTCATAGAATTGGTAATGTTTCATCAGATAGAGTCAGATTCCCTGACAAACTGCTCACTACCTTTTCCTATAACCCATCTATTAAATTAAAAATCATTATCCTTCAAAGACCTTTCTATAACTGTATTCGCACATTTATTATGCAGAGCACCTCCCTAAAGCCCTTGATATTGACAATAAGAAACTCTCAGAACTACTAGATAAAAGCTATTTGAAATATTTATCAACCCAGTTCTGTCTGTGAGTTTCCCTAGAGACATGTATTTAAAATGAACAGTGTGAATGTAAGTCCTTTATTGGTATTGTCCTTGTTAAATCAATTGTAGATGACAGGTCTCATGCTTTGAGTCATTTGGCCTCAGGATCCCATGTGAAGAATAATGACAATAATCATTGTTTGTGATAGAATCATTGTTTTCTGATCTGACATAATCAACAGCTCTAGGTTGTATTTTTATACCTCTCAAAACATAATGTACTAGTCATATAACTACAGTTTCTTCATTTAGAAAATATAGTTGTTTTCACATGGTTATCATTATTTTTATGTTTCAGGTTAATATTTATTTTGTTAACTGACACAAAAGCAGCCGTGGAATAAAAGATCTGACAAAAGAGTATAATTGAGTTGTACTTTGGTATATTCTGCTTCATAACTAAAATATTTAGGTTATGGTTCATAATTCTATATAAGTTAAGATATTAAAATTTTCAGAGTTGGAAGTATACAATTGTATTCATCACAAAATGATAAATGGTAAGATATTGCCAAACATGATTATTGCTTTTCCAAATTTGCGTTTATATGTTATTGGAGATTGGAGACAATGTTACTTACAATGTTAGCATTTTTACACCCTGGTATCTCACTGATTGTTAATCTATTATGATTTATACTATTCTTGTTACTATAAACTGCTTCAATAGCTAGGAATTTCTTTATATTAAAGAAAAATATAAATCTATCTCAGAAAACTAAGGGATGATTTATCATCACACATATTCTATGTGTGAAATTGTATAATTTAATAATATTTAAATAAATAGTATGTTTTATCTTTTCCTATACAAAATCGTTCTCTTATCTTACTCCATATAATTTTTTTTTTAAAAAAGCAAAAATAATAAGTGAAAATGTTTTCAGAGGACAACTCAGATTTGAGTATTTCCCATGAAAATGTATAAATCCTTAAAATTAGCATGCTTTGGTATTACATACTTGTAGGAAAAAAATATTTAAAAGCAAGTAAGCACTTCCTAAGAGAGAGATTACAATATATCTCTGTAACAATAAATGATCTTTTTTTTGTCCAGTTACAAAGCTTTTGGAGAAATTGTTCAATATAAAAATACTTCAGTTCAGTGCCATTTCTCTGGTTGATTCCAAAATTACACGTAGATGTTGCTATGTTCATATTCTTTCCCCCTGTTTTTAAATAGATCTTTGCTCTGACTTACTATGAAAAAAACCTTGCCAAAGCTTTCAGTTTGGCATCTCCATGAAGTCCTTGGCTCATTAGGGTGACTCCTTCATTCCTCCACCAGAAAATACGATCAAACACATCATTCCTCCACCGAGAATGCCAGAGCATCAGCAGACTGTAAAGTAGGCAGTCTCTTTTGTCTTCATTCTGCACAGACTTCAGTAAGATAACCAGGTGGCTGTTTCTGAGTCAGAGTAGCACTCAGGAGTCTTTCCTGCTGTGTTACTATAACACATGATGGAAATTTACTACTTCAGATGTTACTTTTACTGATTAAAAATTATTTAACTGATGAGAAAACATAAATTCCACAGCCCAGGCATTTTAATTGAAGTGATCTATGTTATATGTTAGGTTAATAACATTGATCACTTCTAATTTCCAGTCTACCTTTTTTGATCAAATCCACTGTAAAAGCGCTGTTTTTTAATGAGACAATCAATGTCAAACATAATTCCTGTAACCCACTTTACAGAAAATATATACATATATTCTAACAAATGTTTACTTATTTAGTATTCATCATTATGATGGCTATTTAAAAATAAATGTTTTATATTTCAGTTGGTTTTCTGTATTTATCAGTTTTATTACATTTTAAGATAAATTTTGAATCAACCTCATTTTTTAATGTACTTCTGACCATAAAGCTCTTGGCTCCACATAGTTCAATCTCATAAGTTCATATCTTTATTAGTATAAAAACAAATCCATTATCTCTTAAAGTATTCATAGTTTTACCTCCCTTACTTTTTATTATAAGATTATATTAAGGCAACAAAAGGATTTACCATAATGTACATAAATAGGGAATTGAACTTGAAAAATATGACCAATACATCAAATTTGGAGTCTTCCAGTGACCACCAATTATTTTTTGTTAAATGGGATTTAATGGTTTGGGGGTACTTGACATTTGTATATT
This sequence comes from Lipotes vexillifer, assembly GCF_000442215.2. NCBI lineage: Eukaryota > Metazoa > Chordata > Mammalia > Artiodactyla > Lipotidae > Lipotes > Lipotes vexillifer. The sequence goes on from NW_006795413.1 coordinate 28,965, forward strand.
AGAAACTAAAGTTTAAGAGATAAACATTTTAACAATTGAGATGCACTACATTAACCCATAAGTGGTTTACCAAATTCTTGACTAGAGTTGATAATATTTATTTTGGATCTCTGTCTCGCCTAAGTTCTTTTAAGACCCAACCCTTTGGGCAAATATATATGTTAATTATTTTGGATGATTTTATAAAAATCTATGTGGATCATGTGTATGTGTATATGCATATGTATCAGTATGCAAATATACACACACAAGATGCGGAGTGTGAAAGAGATGTATTTTAATGAGGGAAAATTTCAAGGGAACATAACAAAGTAACAGCCTATGACTAGAAAAGCTTTTAGTTTATAAATGACAAAGGGACTTTATAAATTCACTTTAAGAAGCTCCTTACTCTTAGGCATTAGCTGAATCTTTACTAAAACAGATGACTTGTGGTAAAAGAACAACATTCAGTCTTTCGTATCACTATTACCAATTAATCAGTGCAAATGTTAAGATAAATTTCTAAAATTAACATTTCTCATCTAATGTTCAGTGCAGCGTACTTAACTTGATGTACTTTCCTAAAAATGCAAGGTCATGACTTGAAATTTTAGCTTTTATTTTCCCCTTTTAACAAGTTACTCTTTGATTAAATTTGGCAGAGATAGTTCAAATTCAATAAAAACAAATAATCTGTGTTCCTTTTCAATAAAAATACTGAGTCCTACCTCTAAAAAATGAGTCAGACAAAGATAACAATATATAAGCTCCTTGGCAAGAACAGTTATTCTAAAACAAGTATTTTAGAAACAAATATTTCATGTTTCCAGGCATTTTTATTTGACTTGTCATAACTTGCTTATGGAGGAAGTGAACTTTGTAAGAAACAGGGGCATTTTGTACATGGTTACGGACAGAAATATTTTGTACAGATAAATGATTTGGAAGATTATTTTCATAGGAAGAGTGATGAATTTCTGTCAAGTGTTTCTGTTTTCTCAGTGAAAAACTAAAGTTGTCAATGAGAGTAAAGGAAGGAAAGATTTGGAAGATTTTAGAGAGAAATATATGTCATGAAATAAAATAAAAAGCAACTTGCTGGGCCATAGTAACAGGGTTCCTGGGTAGTTTTGTGTGTGCAGTTGAGTTTTGTGGATTTTAAATGACAGATGTCGGGACTTCCCTGGTGGTCAAGTGGTTAAGACTCTGAGCTCCCAATGCAGGGGCACAGGTTCATTCCCTACTTGGGGAACTAAGCCCCACATGTGGCATGGTGCAGCAAAAAAGAAAAAAGCAAATGTCAGTTTAGTTTTCTCAATTTCTCCAGCAATTTCATAATGTGTAATTCAAATGGGACAAAGATGGGTAGCTGACTTCAACTAGAAAATGAGTGTTTATTCAGGTCCATATAACAATGGAGACAGAGAGAAAACAGGTGGCTGAGGGTATTTTGGATTGCAGTTCCTTAATTCCAGGTTTAGCTCAAATGTTTGGCACACAGTGAGTCAATTACTGATTTTCTCAAAGGTGAGATTCAACAATGAAGCACCCATCCCCTCCCCAAGCCACCATACAAAGTCAGTCTGGGAAACTTGTTGACCAAAAAAAGCTGACTAGATTGAACAAGGGAGAGTATCAACTTGACTCATTCTTACTCATGTTTCTAAAGGGAATGGTTAGATAAGATACTTAGAGAACTTTGGAGGCTGCTTTTGGTCACAGTTTCACATAGATATTCATAAATTTGATGTGTACAGGTGTTGGTCTGAAATTGTAAACAAGTGAGATGCTGGAATAGATGATGTTCTTATCTTTGAAAGGCATGAGCCTATGTACAGCTTGGGACACATGAATCTGAAAAAGCTAGCAGTAAAATAGCTTGAGCTTATACAATTTTTGTTAGGTACACACCATTATATGGCAAAAAACAAACAAACAAACAAACAAACAAACAAAATTTTTCTTATATAAGTTATCACATACACTTTTTTTTTTTCCCTGTGCTGCAGGGCTTGTGGGATCTTAGTTCCCTGACCAAGGATTGAGCACAGACCCTTGGTAGTGTGAGTGCAGAGTCCTAACCACTGGAACGACAGGAATTCCTCAGTAATCACAAAACTTTTAAAGTGTGCTTGCTCTCCTTTCTCCCATTATGCATAATCATACTTGCTTTCTATACTGGTGTCAAAATAGTTAAAGGCGATATTGTTTTATTGGGAAGGTTGTGTAAGTGCTCAGGATCAATTTACAGAAATCAGCAATGATGAAATGAAGACTAGGAAAAGCTATTCTCTAGAAGGTATCATAATTGTGTGGTGACCTAGGTAGTTGCCCAAACTTTATCTTAAGGACCATTTAATACTTAAGATCAGTTATGGCAATTCAATGAGAGTAAAAACACATTGCCCACAAAATTCTTTTCATGTTTTAAATGGTTTATATTAATTTTAAACAACAGAGCCATACAATTTAATATGACATAATTTTAGAAGTTTTATGTAAAAATGATTCAGTGTTTCAATACCATAGCTATGAGAAAGTATAATCAGACATAAAAATAATGTCCTAAATTTAAGTATATAATAGAGGTGATATGGCAAATGATGTTTCAAACCCAATTTTACTAACAATAAGTTAATGGGCCTATTCAACCTAGATATTTAGACTTTAAAATATTCTAATTCCGACAATATAGAATTTAATTCATACTGTTTTTTAAACATAGACAAATAATTGAACAGCTGACATGGGGTAAAAACTGCTAACCATATATTTATAGTAAATGTGTTGCTATCCTGAGATTACAAAAGTCACCTACTTTGTCATATGACCTTACATGAAGTTATTTTTTAATAAAAATAATAAATTTTTATTTTGAATCCTATCAATAGACAGGAGTGCTTTTATTAGTTACATTGGATATCTATGTAGTTAGTAGTTTCAACTATGTGTTTTTTTCAACTTATCTTATGTATAATTTTGAAAGTTAAGCTACATGAACAGTGAACATAAGCTCTGAGTTTTTCTTGCTCATATCTGTATTCTCAAGGCTTAGGCAAATACCTAGAATATATTACAGACTCAATAAATAACCATTGAAGGAATGAATAATTAAATGAAATAATCAATCAATGAAAAGGCTTGCTAAGTTATGGGCTGGACACAATATTAATATACACCCTCTGCCTACTTTAACAATCTCATTTCCTACTAATCTGGGATATTCATCCCTTATACAAGCCACACTATTATACTTACGTTACTTACATCAAACTCCTGAATGAGTTATGTCTTAGTGACTACCTAGTATATATACAACCTGAGCCAATCATTTTTAACACCTCTGTCGTCTATATTAAAAATTTAATTTTAATACAAATCATGTAATAATTATGAACAATCACTATTCTCTTGCTATATCCTTTGTTTTAAACAATTAGAATTTTAAAAATAAATGTTAGTGAATAGATTTTCCTCAATTCAGCAAAATCTTTATCACACTTTGTGTTCTTTTTCAGGATTCTAGTTTGTAAACATAATTAAAATCTTTAAAGGCTCAAGTAGAATTAAAGTAACTTGAGTTCAGTTTCTTTATTTTCACATAATGAGCTATCATTATTTATTTTGAATCAACGGTTTAAACCAGGGTATATGTAGCACACAGGGTTTGAAAACATTAACTGCACCAAAAACTGGCTTAAACAATCCTGATGCGTAATGAGCCAATACTTGAAATTCATGTGTTGAAAGCCAACTGTTTACTGAGAATTATTCAAATTAACTTCCACATTCAGACAGACCTCCTTTTATTGTGCTTCTCTTTTTTACATAATGAAGATATTGCATTTTTTATAAATGGAAGGTTTGTGACAACCCTGCCTTGATCAAGCTTATTGGCACCATTTTTTTCAATGGCATTTGCTCACTTTGAGTCTCTGTGTCACCTTTTGGTAATTCTTACCATATTTTAAACTTTTTCATTACTATTATATTTATTATGGTGATCTGTGATCAGTGATATTTAATGTTACTATTGTCATTATTTGGGAGCACCACAAACCATGCCCCTATAACATGGTGATCTTAATAGATAAATGTGTGTATTCTAACTATTCCACCTCCTGAACATTCCCTAGTCTCTCTCCCTCTCCTAGGGCTTCCCTATTCCCTGAGACACAACAACCCTGAAATTAGGTCAATTAATAACACTACAAAGACCTCTAAGTGTTCAAGGAAGGAATGTCAAAAGCTGAGAGGTTGAAAGCTAAGCCTCTGAGACCAAAGAGTTAGCCACATTGTAAATGCAAAGGAAAAATTCTTGAAGGAAATTAACAGTGTCACTACAGTGAATACACAAATGATAAGAAAATGAATAGCCCTATTGCTGATATGGAGAAAGTTTTAGGGTTCTGGATAGAGCATCAATCCAGCCACAACATTCCTTTAAGCCAAAGCCTAATCCAGAGGAAGGCTCTAATTCTTTTCAATTCTATGAAGGCTGAGAGAAGTGAAGAAGCTGCAGAAGAAGTTAGCAGAAGTTGTTTCATGAGGTTTAAGGAAAGAAGCCATACCTGCAACATCACAGTGCAAGATGAAGCAACAAATGATGATGTAGAAGCTGCAGCAAGTTATCCAGAAGATCTAGCTAAGATAATTAATGAATTTGGTAACAAAAACAACAGATTTTCAATGTAGATGGAACAATCTTAAATTAGAAGAAGATGTCATCTAGGACATTCATATATAGAGAGGAGAAATCCATGCCTGATTTTAAAGCTTCAAAGGACAGGCTGGTTCTTTTGTTAGGGGCTAATGAAGCTGTGACCTTAAGTTGAAGCCAGAGCTCATCTACCTTCTGAAAATCCCAGGACCCTTAAGAATTATGATAACCTACTTTGCCTGTGCTCTATAAATGAAACAACAAAGCTTGGGTGACAGCACACCTGTTGACAGCATGGTTTACTGAATATTTTAAGCCTACTATGGAGATCTACTGCTTAGAAAAAAAAGATTTCTTTTAAAATGTTACTGCTTAGAAAAAAATTTATTTTAAAATATTAACTGCTCATTTGGCAATGTACTGTTCACCCAAGAGCTCTGATGGACATGCATAACAAGATTCAAGTTGTTTTCATACCTACTAACATAAAATCCACCCTGCAGTCTATGGATCAAAAAGTAATTTCAACTTTCAAGTCTTAATATTTAAGGAATATATTTTGTAAAGCTATAGCTGTCATAGATAGTAATCCTTCTGATGGATCTGGGCAAAGTCAATTTAAAACCTTCCAGAAAGGATTCATCATTCTAGATCCCATTAAGAACATTCTTGATTCTTGAGAAGAGGTCAACATATCAACATTAACAGGAGTTTGGAAGAAGTTGATTGCAATCCTCCTGGAATACTTTGAGGGGTTCAAGACTTCAGTTGAGAAAGTAACAGCAGATGAGGTGGAAATAGCAAAAGAACTGGAATTAGATGTCGAGCCTGAAGAGTTGACTAAATTGCTGCAATCTCATGACAAAACTTGAATGGATGAGGAGTTGCTTCTTACAGATGAGCAAATAAAGTGTTTTTCTGAGATGGAATCTATTCCTGGTAAAGATGCTGTGAAGATTGTAGCAATGACAACAAAGGATTGAGACTATTACATATACTTAGTTGGTAAAGCAGCTGCAGGCTTTGCAGGGACTGACTCTAATTGCAAAATGAATTCTACTGTGGGTAAAATGCTAGGAAGCAGCAGTACATTCAACAGAGAAATTGTTCATGAAAGAAAGAGTCAATCAATGTGACAAACTTCATTGCTGTCTATTTTAAGAAATTGCCAAAACCACCTCAACCTTCAGAAACCACCACCCTGATGAGTCAGCAGCCATCAACGTTAAAGGCAAGACCCTCCACTAGCAGAACGATTACAGCTTGCTGAAGGCTCAGATGATGGTTAGCTATAAAGTATTATTTAATTACAGTGTGTAATTTTTTTGACATAATGTTAATGCACACTTACTAGACTACAGTATAGTATGAACATAACTTTTATATGCACTGGGAAATTAAAAAAAAAACTGATAATTTTATTGTGATATTTGCTTTATGTCTGTGGTCTGGATGTAAAATGAAATATCTCTGAGGTATGCCTGTAAAATAAAAATATCAATGTAAGTGTAAGGAATAAAATATGGTAATTTGAAGTTAATATGCATATTAAGAAATTCAAAAGTAACTGCATCAACAATTTGGAAATTGACTTAATAATTTTATAACTGTTGTAAAATATAGAATTCCCTGACTCACATGGTCCCTTTGAATTTTTTTTTCAGTTATTTGTTATTTCTCCTACAGATTGCTACCAGATGACATAAATGTGAAAGAAATAAGAAAGATTTGAAAAATATCCTTTCATTCTTTAATTCTAGGTTCTTTAGAAAGTATAAAACAAGTAGAAATTTACAAGCAAAAATAAAGTGTATTAAGATTTACTGTCCTCATGGGAAGCAGTGGTGCTTTTCCAAGCCTCTACTTTCAAGATTCTAAGAAATCATGTCCAGTTTAATTGTGGGAAAGAGACAAAAGGCATTAAGGTTGAAAGTTGCATTAAAGGGAAGGGTCATTTAAAAAATCCAGATTAATGAGAAAATAATTCACCAATTCAATTACCTGAGAAAATGAAGTTGGGAGTTTCTAGTGTTATTAATGACAATAATGGAAAGGATAAAGGGAACAAAGAGTTTAATTGAGTGTATGTGAGAAGACAAAGCTAGCTTAAATGAAAGCAGAGGTCAGTAAGGGACTTCTCCAGAAACATAGAGAGTTTTGAAAGGAAGTATTGCAAGATAAATTCAACCCAGAATGGTAAAGTAACATCTCTTAAGAAAAAGGAGCAACTATTAATTCAAGGTTATGCATAAAATATCATAAAATCCATTACAATAGTCCATAAAGCAGTACATTTTGTTTATTTGTGAGTTAATAAACGGTAACAAGCTTCTCTTCACTAAATTTTATTTTCATTTACAAGTTACTATTTTACCCAGAGGACTAACTGTCTATAGGTGACACCTACCCTTGTGAAGTAGATTTATTCCTGAAGTTAGAATTAACTGCCACAACAAGTTCAAACAAACAGACAAACAAATTCATGAGTATTTCTGTTTAATGGGAAACAAACACTTATGTTTATATTTTCAAAGTCAATTCCATGAGAATATATTAACCAGACTTTAAAATTATAACCCATTTATTTCAGAATTAGTGCATGTTTAATGGGAATAAAAAAAAAACTTTAAATGCGCAATTAAAAATAATGTTAAAAAGAAAATCACATTTAGTTCAACCACAGAGGCATGCCATTCTAAATATTTTAATGCTTATCCTTCTGGTCTCTCCTCTAAGGAGATGATAGATAGATAGATACTTAAAAGTACTATCATGTACTACACACTATTTTATAACATATACTCTAGTATGTATGTATAGTGTCATGTATATACTGTTGATGTAAAACAAAAAGACTGCCAGATACTTCTCCAGGAAAGATGGGTTTATTTGGGATCACCAGAGGCCTATCATTCAGGATCTGCAACCATAGTGAGCCACGTGCAAGTTCCTACATGGCAAGGACAGGAGAACTCTTTTATAGGAGGAAGTGGAAGCTAGAAGGGCTGTAGTAAACAAGGAGCCCATGGCTTTTCATTGGCTGAGTCCTTGCAAAGAAGAGACTTCCTTCTTCCTGTGGGGATCTCCCATCATTACAGGGCATGAGACATCCCCCTTCTAGTCTCTGGATAGAAGTTAATTGAGTTTGTTTGTTTTCTTTTTTTTATTAAATATTTAACATTTTCCCCTTTTGATGGAGATCTTTCTCTGAAAGCATCACTGATCAAGAGTCAACTTTTCTGGCTTCAGGGGCTTTTTGTCCTGGATGTAGTGTCTCATGTAAGAGGTGTAGTGCAAAAACTGGAAACCTATTGAAGTCATATGGGAGTAACAATAGGTGTAGAGGGAGAGTTCTCAGGCACTTTTCGTCTAACATCCATATGTTACCAAGATCACAGATACTAAAGATCATTGAAACATTACCTCACCATCAAAGTTTGGTGACAGACTTGGAATGGGTCTGGTCCAGATATCTTGGGAAACCTGTCATCAAATGTCATCTGCTTCAATTCCAGGAAATCTTTGCTTTCAGGTAACCAGATGACGTGAAGGTCCAGTCAGTGTTTTGTACTTTCTTTATGTGTGTCATGAGAATACAAGAGTCTATTCCCTGCAGTTTGGTGGCACGGGGTTAGTTAGTAGTACTTGATAGGAACCTTTCCAGCAAGATTGAAGAAACTTTTTCTGGAAGTGTATTTTCCAATAGGTGAAATCTCCAGGTTGCAAAGTGTGATGCTTAAGGTCTTCATTTCTTGAGGGCACACTCTAAAAAGATAGCTGTACCAAAACACAGTTGTTTTTAATAGAAGCAATTAGGCCTCTGCAATATTGGAGTATCTCTCCTTGTATCAGCTGTGGGCCAAGAGAAGCAGAAGTCAAAGGCATTGCGTATCCTGTGACTAGCTCAAAGAAGGAGAGATTATAAGTTCCAAAAGGGACAGATCTAAGATTTAGAAGGACCAAGGACAATGTTTTTGGCTAAAGTATTTGGAGGACCTCTACAATTTTTTCCCAATTGAGTCTTAATAAAGTTATTAATATGTTCAAATAAGCCAGCGTGGGAAGCTCAGCGAGGGTGGGAAGCTCAGTGAAGGTGTGTAAAATTTGCTGAACAGCACAGACTTTTCAAAGTACCAGGCCAATAAAATGACTTCCTCCATCACTATGAAGTTCAACAGGAGTTCCCCAGGGAGGGGTAATATTTTCAAAAAGGACTATTAGTCACAGAAGAGGAAGCAGGCTGTCTGCAAGGGAAGGCTTCAGTCCACAGTGAAAACATACAGATGATGACTAAACATATTTATATCTATTAGAGGAGGAAGTTGCATGATATCCATTTGCCAGACCTCAAATTGCCCATTAGGCTGTTTACAATCTCCAAGAGCAGTATGAACAGGCTACCCTGGTTTGTAATTTAGACAAGTGGAACAAGTAGGTAGCCACTTTTTGCACCATTGTTAATGTTTCCCCACCAATATTGATTCACAAAGGCTATCATTTTGTGAGTAGACCAATAGTTTAATGCATGTACCATGGTGAGGAGTGGGAATTTTAGAGCCTGTGGTAGAACTGGTTTGTTATTTGGTCCAAACCAGAGCTTTCTCTTTTTATCAAATGAACAATTGCCAAATTTTCCATCTTGTTTTCTCCTTTCTGAGACCAATCATTGGGCTTCTCTAGCTAGTTATACTAAATTATTATTTGGGGAAATACTCCTTTGGACCATGACAGAGATTCGGCTGCTGTTGGTCTCTTTAAGGGCAGCATTAGTTGTAGAAATGTCAGCAAGCTGATTACCCTTAGCTTCCAGAGAGTCAAGTCTAGAATGTACCAGAATGTTAATCACAGCTACAGTGGCAGATAAAAGTATTGAATTCAATAATTCCTGAATATAGGGGACATTTTAAATATTATTTCTGCTGGAAGTCAGAAAGCTATGTTGCTTCCACAACATTGAAAAATCATGAGCTACTCTAAAATCGTATCCACTATCAGTATAAACATTGGCAGTTTTGTCCTTGGATAAAGTACAAATCCCATGTAACTGTGTAAAATTCAGTCTGTTGGCCTGAAATATCCATAGGTAAAAGTGATACCTCAATAATATCAAAAGGAGTTGCAAGGGCATACCCAGCACAATATTTGCCATTATCACTTTTTAAATAAGAACCGTCAGTGAACCATGAGAAGTCAATGTTACCCAGAAGAATTTCCTGTAGATCAGCATGAGGAGTCAGGAGGTGGCTCATCAGCATTAAGCAGTAATGACAGACTTTGTTAGTGACACAGGGGAGAGGAGTATTAGGGTTAAGATTATTACAACGTAAAAGGGTTACTCAAAGAGCATTTAACAAAAGGACTTCATAGGAGGTAAAGAAGTTGGCTGAGAAGCGTTCAGTGTGATTAAAATTCAGGAGAACTTCTAATACATGAGATACAAAGATGTTTAAAGGGGTTCCCACAATGATTTTCTTGGTAGCCTAACAAAAAGTTCAGTGGTCATAATGGCGCTAAAGTAAGGGGGAATCCCCATGCCACAGGGCTCATTTGCTGGCTATAATACCCTATGGGTTGATGGTGGTCCTTATATATTTTTGGGTGAGTACCCCAAGGATATACCCTTCATTTTTATATACAAAACCAAAATGTGAACCTGATCATTGGGATGTCTGAGGGCAGATGGTTTCACCAAACACTCCTTTAAGGCTTTAAATCTTCATCATCTAAATTTCCTCATAAAATTGGGTCAGAGTTATTGCTTTTTAGTAAAACATAAAAATATTTGGCCATAAAAGAAAAATCTGGAATCCAATTTTGGCAATAGCCAATTAGCCCAAGAAAACCTTGCAGTTGGCTCTTAGTTTTCAGTTTGGGGAAACCTAGGACACCATTTTATCTATATGGATCTAGGTAGCTCTTGTTCTGATATCAGATGTCCTAGATATCAAACCTGGGTTGGGGCAAAGTGCAATTTTTTTTTGTTAACCTTATGTCCCTTTAAGACTAAAAGCTTTAGCAAGTGGATACTGTCTTCCTGTGAGGAGGCTTACTCCTGTGAGAAGGAGAGCAATGAAGCAACTTATCTACATAAAGCAACAAATTATAACACCAAGGGAAGTTTATATCACAGAGACCAACCTTTGGGATTTGGGAGAAATGATAAGGTCCAAGTAAATTGTTTTTCTTTCCAAGGGAAGGCAACTGGTATTGGCCAACTTCATCAACTGGAATATCAAGAAACAAAATAGGTAAATTAATTACAGTAAAAAATTTGTTTCAGAAAGGAATGAATGTTAGGAAAGCATGAGGGTTAGGAACAATAGGGTTTTGAGGGATAACAGTGTTGTTTATTGCTCAGAGGTCCTGGGAAAACCTCCACCTTTGACTCTTAGATTTTTCTCACTGGTAAAATAGAAGTGTTACAGGGACTAGTACAAGGGATAATGAGGCCTTGAGCCTTGTGATCTTCTATTATGGACTTTATGCCTTGAAGGGCTTCTTTAGTTATAAGGTACTGATTAATTCTAAGAGGAGGTTTTGAGTGATCTACGTGAATCTTGATGGGAGATGTGCTGTGAATTTTGCCAATATCAGTTGGAGATTTTACCTGTAAGGAGGATGGTAGCTGATTCAATGGGGACAAAAGATTAGTGTTCCCAGAATCTGCTCTAGTACAGTCAGAGATGGAACAAATAAAAGATGTCAAAAGTTCATTTAATTCACCTGGTTCCTTACTTTGATGACTACTGTTTACACTCTAAAATTATTTCCACCTTTTTGTAGAAAGAAATTCAGACATGATACTAAAGAAATCTCAGCCTAGTAAATGGTAAGGATGGAGGAACTAAGAAGAAAAGTATGTGTATCTCTAAGGGCCTAATCAAAATGGAATAGTTTCAGAGACAGGATCCTCTTAGGTTCATTAGAGATCCATAGTATTTGAGCTCTGAGGGGCTGTTTTATAGCAGTGTGATTGAGCACCAAGAGTGTGGCTCTGGTGTCAATTAGGACAGGAAAACATTCATCACAAATCTGGAGAATTTTTTCTCCAAGCTGATTAAGAGGGAAGATTGGGAAGATCTCCTGTATCTCCTTGAAGCCCATCATTGATAATTGGGAGGACATTGGAAACGCTGGTTAGAGGGCGGAAGGTGCCTGTAGTACTTGAATTTGTAACAATCTCTTTTCAATATCCTAGCTCTTTGCAATAATAGAAGAAAATAGGTGGGTTTTTATTTTATTTAAGAGCCTTTGTTTGCTGGAGTTGAAGATCAAGGATTTTGGCAGTCTTATTTGGAGGTAGAAAAATCTGGTTTACCAGATTACCTAAATCTGGAGAAAACAGTTTCCTAGTCTATCCAAGTCCTTTTTACTAGAAGGGAAAGGTCTTGTTTCAGTCCATTAATAAACATAGAGTTCAAAGCCACCCAAGTGGCATGAACTTCTGAATAAAGACTAGAATTTTCCTTAAAAACAATCTGAAGTTGACTGTAATATTTATGAACAGGGTCCTCAGGTCTTTGTGTGCAAGCTTGAATTTTATTATAATCAACAGGGTTTGAAAAGGCCTAGGAATTGTCCTATAAAATTGTCTACTGATTGCCCAAGCCTGATAATATAAGGTAGTTAGCAGGCTGACCTCCCAGTTGTAATTTCAGAGACCTTTCAGCATTTTCCCAATATTAACTTTCCATATTCTACAGAACTAATTAGATATTACAAAATTAGAGACTTTGTAATTGAAATTAAAGGTTGTTTCTGTGAAATCAATTGGTTACTAAGTATGATCCTTATTTGATCATATTCTCATTTTTTTATGTAGTGTACTTCCTATTTTCTTCATTATTTCAAAATTTGATAAATATATATATAAAATAAACTGTAGATTGACTATTTAGCTTTCCTGGATCTATTTAATATGTTCAACTTGAGTCTGAAGTCTCAGATTTTGTTGGTAACATACTAAAAATTAGGATTTGAACATATTTATTGATACATAAGAACAATTATTGATTAAAGAGTACCATGCTGCAGATAAAATCAAAATGTCAGCATTTATTCATCAGTCATTTAACTGTGGAATAATTTTCAGTGATTTAAGAGAAAAACAAGTAGATTTGTTTACGTTTTCATTACAATAAGACTACTGGCAATAGTAAATTAACTCTTAAAAGCTATATCTCCTATATTTATACTCCCTCAATCTTGAGAGCATATTAGTTATGTCTACTTTATTGTATATATTTTCTATAAATTGCTGTAAGTGAGCAATGGATTAAGTCAGATTGTGAATGAAAGATAAAGCAGGTAAACCTCTTCAGTCCTCAGGTTTTATTCATTTCAATTCTATAATAACTCCATCTAGTTGTCCAATAATCATAACAATTTATCCAGAGAATGTGAATATTTTAATAGATTATTGTTAATATTTATTTACTCTCAGTTCAGTATAATTTTAGAGACAGCTATCAAACAACAACTCTCTGTGATGCAGAAAACTATGGGAATATAAAAATAAACCATACAAGTTGAACCAGTGTGATTTATTTTTTGCTTTATGTAAAATTTGCTATGGGGGGTATTTAAATTTAATTAAAAAAAATCAGCTCTTTTCCTCTTTGAATTGTATTTATTATTTCCCAATTTCCTGAAAATGTTAAAAAAAAAAGACAAATTCTCAGAGAAGCAGGTGCTGTAAATAGGATGTAACATACAGCTTTCATTGATTTGCTTTCTCTGAGAGAAATTCTAATTTCATTCACAAGATGCTGATTGAAAATGTAATTTTTTTCCTTCAACATAAGATGTGTGCTTTTACTGTTTTCATATTTTTATAAGGGCAACAGATGATCATGTTCTTTTAAACTTCCCCACAACCATCTGGCCCAGGATATTTAAAGATGAAACAATTTTCATTTTTGTCAATTGCTAATGTCAATCATTTTAGAATAAATTAAGCATTTTGTTCTTAATAAGGAGGGTATGTTGATATTTTAAGCTATGATATATGTGAATTTTTATAGGGAGGTCAAGAAATCGTTTCTCATCAAGATGGGTATAATTTTACTGAAGGAAGGGACCTTAATATAAAAAAAGTCAAGATATGTTGCTGGCAGCTATTTTTATGCCATTTTAGAGTGTAATATTATTGGTGGTAACAAATATATTGTATAAAATATTTAAATAGTTAATATTTTATTTTTAATACTTAATATTTAGTATTTATATAATTGTTCTTTCAACCTTATTGTGTCTTCATAGTATACAAGGATAATAGATTGTTCTTTCTGCCATCAAAGGAGCTCATGCAGACAAGGAAAAGCTGTTTATTCGAGAGTGGACTGAATAACTCAATGGCATAATAAAACTAGCTCCTACTCTGGTACTTCACAAACTTGTTCTGGTGAAATCTCTCCTTATGGTTATGTCCTTTCTTCTTTGAAATCTAACATTATGTCTAGTCTGTATCCCCAACCCCCAATAGAAAATTTTTAAAATTATTGAGAGTGGTTTTAAGCATTAAGTTATTTTCCCCAATAATTTTATCACACATTTAAGGATATGATCTATTAGTTTTACCTTCTTCAGTATGATAAACAGTATTTTTTACAATATGAAAACAAATTAAAATCCTCATTTCATTGATATTTATATTCAGCCATGAAATAAATATTAGTCCATTAAAAATACTAATGTCCCTTAGTTGTTGACAAGAAAATTTTAAGATATATATTCCATGTAAATATGCTTAAAAGAGATATTAGTTATTTTGCAGTTAATGACCTAGCTATAATCTAATTAAAATGTAAAAATATAGCCTGCCCCTAAGAAATTTACTAATATTCAAATAGTAGTCACTAAAAGTATCTCATTTTCTTCACAGTATCTGTACATCACCTTCTTATTGATCTCTTTGTTTAGTCTATACTACATGTACTTTTAAAAAAATATATATTATTCTGCTTATTGTAAGATAAGGAAACTAAGGAAAACAGTGAAACATTAAAAAAAGAAAAGTGATGAAACAATCTGACCATGTACAATTAAATTTATTCAGTAGGACACTGGGTTAAACTTTAAGTGAATAAGATTCTCAGATTTGGTTTAAAAAAATCCAAAACTATACATTGTCTACAAAATGCTCACAGCACAATGAATAAGCAACCATACATGCAAAAATAAATGAAAATGATGAACAATTATACATCAACAAAAAAGCCGAAAAAGAAAGGTTTGTGACATTATTATCAGGGAAAGGAGAGATAAAGATAGAAAAACAAAGCAAGAAGAGAAAACAGGAAAAGAACTGTACATTTCTGTTGCTAAACACAGCCCAAATGACAATAAAAGAGTAGTAAAACTTTAGTCTAGCATTAAATATCCTTAAAAAAAATAAAAAAGAGAACCAAAAAAGCAAACCAAAAATTGTAGGCAGCTATCAGGAGTAAGCATATTGTACTGTATCATATGGTACAAAATAAAAATTTTTTAATGTTTTCTATAAGACCCCAACATTTAGTTACAAATTATGAAATCAGCCATAAGTGCAAACATATACCTATGAATAACATGAACAGAAGGGAATACAACTCACTAAAGAAAACTCTGAATATTTGCTAGGTAATTCTTCTTTAACTTGCACATGCATATAATTTTAATACCATCTAAAGAAAAATGATCCAAGAGAAAATCAATTGTGAAAAAAAAAAAAAGCTCAATCCCTTCCTCATACCAAACATCAATATGTATTCCAATAGATTAAAAAGTTAAATATAAAAAAAGAAGCCAGCATCATACTTGAAGGTACAGATATTAATATTCCCCTGGAGTGAGGATCAAGAAATAATAGCCATACAGCAAAACAATAGGTAAAAGTATTGCATGAAAACATTTTAAAAATATGCCTTTAACAGAACATGCAGACATAATTCCATCTACAATAAATTTATAGAAAAATTAATCTCATAGATAAATGCCATTTTTATAAATTGTATAAATTATGTGAAGATATTTTTTTTCTGTTTAAATTCAGTATCAAGGTTTTAGAAAGGTAAATGTCTTTGCTGTCTCTTGGAGGAATGAATTCATTTATAGTTTACTCTTAAGGACTATAATTCTTTGTGATTTAGCATTAATTGAGGGTATTCTTTGGAACTTCCACTAGGACAAGTCTTGAGCTTTTTCTCTTAATTGTTTTCCATAGGTTTTGGAAACTAAGCAAAAATCACCAGAGATAGAGATGTCTGCAGGCATTTTTTTCCATCCAGATACTCACTTTCTCTCTTTTTGTCTTCTAATAAATTCTGCTAGTTCATCACGACATAAAAAATTTTAAGCAAGGTCGTTGAACAGAATATTACGTTTGCTATAGTTCAAGAGAAAGACTCCATATTTGTCCCCTTAAAAAAAAAAAAACTAGCAAAAAGCATAATCGATAAATATAAAAAGGAAAATAAAATTAGAAAAAAACAATTTGCAGCTTATGTATAAAGCCAAAAGTTAAAGTATTTTTTAAATACTTATTTATGAGATATACATTTTAAAGTAATAACTAGAATGATGACATAACATTATACCAGAACATATAAGATTTTTAGAAATTTCATGTAATGTCTCAAACATTTATATTAACATATTTCCATACAAATAACCCAAAGAAAGTTTAGTATTAGTTGTTTTGTTTGTTTTTTCTTTTTTAATACTGCAGGTTCTTATTAGTCATCAATTTTATACACATCAGTGTATACACGTCAATCCCAATCACCCAATTCAGCACACCATCATCCCCACCACACAGTGGTTTTCCCCCCTTCATGTCCATACTTTTGTTCTCCACATCTGTGTCTCAACTTCTTTCCTGCAAACCGATTCATCTGTACCATTTTTCTAGGTTCCACATCCATGTATTAATATACAATATTTGTTTTTCTCTTTCTGACTTACTTCACTCTGTATGACACTCTCTAGATTCATCCACATTTCAACAAATGACTCAGTTTTGTTCCTTTTTGTGGCTGAGTAATATTCCATTGTATATATATACCACATCTTCTTTATCCACTCGTCTGTCAGTGGGCATTTATGTTGCTTCCATAAGCTGGCTATTGTAAATAGTGCTGCAATGAACATTGGGGTGCATGTGCCTTTTTGAATTATGGTTTTCTCTGGGTATACTCCCAGTAGTGGGATTGTTGGGTCATATGGTAGTTCTATTTGTAGTTTTTTAAGGAACCTCTATACTGTTCTCCATAGTGGCTGTATCAATTTACATTCCCACCAACAGTGCAAGAGGGTTCCCTTTTCTCCACACTCTCTCCAGCATTTGTTGTTTGTAGATTTTCTGATGATGCCCATTCTAACTGGTGTGAGATGATACCTCATTGTAGTTTTGATTTGCATTTCTCTAATAATTAGTGATGTTGAGCAACTTTTCATGTGTTTCTTGGCCATCTGTATGTCTTCTTTGGATAAATGTCTATTTAGATCTTCTGCCCATTTTTGGATTGGGTTGTTTGTTTCTTTAATATTGAGCTGCATGAGCTCTTTATATATTTTGGAGATTAATCCTTTGTCCATTGATTAATTTGCAAATATTTTCTCCAATTCTGAGGGTTGTCTTTTTGTCTTGTTTATGGTTTCCTTTGTTGTGCAAAAGTTTGAAGTTTCATTAGGTCCCATTTGTTTATTTTTGTTTTTATTTCAATTATTCTAGGAGGTGGATCAAAAAAGATCTTGCTGTGATTTATGTCAAAGTGTTTTCTTCCTGTGTTTTCCTCTAAGAGTTTTATAGTGTCTTTTGCCATTTACAGACAGTTCTGGGTGTACTCTGATGCTTTTGCAAAAATGTTCCTATAAAAGGGTTTCATCTTCAAGGAATTCATGGAAAAGACTTTGACAAGTACAGGTTTCTGGTAACTGAGTATACTGCTGAACTGAATAAATAAACATTTACAGAACTCTAATGGAAAACTGATGAATTCATAAAAGTGCTAACAAAAGATCAAGATGAAAAAAAATTAATTACATGGGACTGAGTAAACTGATGAGGATGATTATAATTTTTGTGACTTTCTGTTTAAATTAAAAACAAAAGAATCCCATGAGGACTCAGAAGCAAAAAATATACATATTAATTTTCACTGCAAATTAAAGGAGCTGTTACAATGGAGGATTACTGGACTGAATGTCAATATTGTGACATAGAAAAAATATATATATATGTGTCATCTTGGGCATGTTACTTGACTTTTTGTCTCATATGTAAAATGGGATAGAAGTAGTATTGTTGGGAAATTATGGGAGATAGTATATGTAATGTAGAACATTTAGAATGGTATATGGTTCAACCAAAGACTATATATGTGTTTGCTTTCTTCATGATATTTTATTGTGTATATGCAATATAATTAATTTAGCTAGTTTCCCATTGATCAATGTAT
This sequence comes from Lipotes vexillifer, assembly GCF_000442215.2. Classification (NCBI taxonomy): domain Eukaryota; kingdom Metazoa; phylum Chordata; class Mammalia; order Artiodactyla; family Lipotidae; genus Lipotes; species Lipotes vexillifer. The sequence goes on from NW_006795413.1 coordinate 47,046, forward strand.
AGCATTTTCAATTCTTCTGCTATTCGAATGTTGTTGTCAATATCCTTACATATCCATCACTATTGCCAAAAAAAAAAAAGATAGTCTCCTTATTTTTCTCCTAAAAGATTACCTTTTCATATTTAGATTTTCATTATTCTTATGGATGTTTGATTTTTGTATTTGGTTTCTGTTATAAATCTATGACTATTCTGACTGCCAGAATAAGTTAAGTAAAATAAATCACCCTTAAATAAAATAAATCTCAAAAGTAAGTTAGCTATGGTGTTAGAAGTTAGAACAGTGGTCACCTTTAAGGAAGAAAGAAAAGTATAATTATATTTACTGACCAGGGTGGTAGGTGTGTTCACTTTGCTGATATACAATGAGCTATAAACTAATGATTTGTACATTTTTCTGTATACATGTTGTAGTGGTGTGCTAAAGCTGCTTCACCCTAGTTCATGAGGGCCAATTGTTAAACAGGAATTTGTGAGTCAAGTATCAAACTGTTGGTAGATTAAAATTAACCATTAAGAGAGTATTTACATAATTGATTTAACAAAAATTACAAATAAGCAATTTTTCTTTTCTCAAAAAAATTTAAAAAATATATCAATATTTAAGAGATCTTGCAAATTACTATTTTTGTTTTATTTATTGAATATGAAGACTGCCTTATAAAAATATTTCTTTTCATAAATCATGGTAATGTGCTAATACCATATTAGAATTTTAAAATTGGTATGAAGTGTATTTAAGGCTTACAAAATTATATTATTTTATTTTTCTAGCCAGAGACAGTGAAAAATATGGACTCATTTCTTGCAAGCTATTATAATTATGTAATATTTCTGATCATTATGTAATAAACAATCTTAAATAATATTAATAAGCACAGATTACCTGTTTTGCATTTTGAATATTTTTGCACTCTATTCCTAATTTTAGTTTAATTTTTATATAACAATTATTTTCAATGTTTCTACAATATTCCTCTTCTATACCATGATTTGCTTTTCCATATTTAAACATTTTTTTTAAACATCTTTATTGGAGTAAAATGGTTTTACAATGGTGTGTTAGTTTCTGCTATATAACAAAGTGGGTCAGCTATACATATACATATATCACCATATCTCCTCCATCTTCCGTCTCCCTCCCTTTCCCACCCATCTAGTGGTCACAAAACACAGAGCTGATTTCCCTGTGCTATGCACGTACTTCCCATTAGCTATCTATTTTACATTTGGTATACACATATAAGTCCATGCCACTCTCACTACATCCCAGGGACACGTCCATGTGTCCTCAAATCCATTCTCTATGTCTGAAACTTTATTCCTGTCCTGCCACTACGTTCTTCAGAACCATTATTCTTTTTTCTTTTTGTTTTAGATTGCATACATATGTGTTAGCATACAGTATTTTTTATTCTTTTTCTGACTTACTTCACTCAGCATGACAGACACTAGGTCCATCTACCTCACTGCAAATAACTCAGTTTCATTTCTTTTTTATGGCTGAGTAATATTCCATTGTATATATGTGCCACATCTTCTTTATCCATTCATCTGTCAGTGGACACATAGGTTGCTTCCATGTCCTGGCTATTGTAAATAGAGCAGCAATGACAACTGTGGTACATGAATCTTTTTGAATTATAGTTTTCTCAGGGTATATGCCCAGTAGTGGGATTGCTGTTTTTAGTTTTTTAAGGAACCTCCATACTGTTCTCCATTGTGGCTGTACCAATTTACATTCACACCAACACTGCAAGAGGATTCCCTTTTTTCCACAGCCTCTCCAGCATTTATTGTTTGTACATATTTTGATGATGGCCATTCTGATGGCTGTGAGGTGATACCTCATTGTAGTTTTGATTTACATTTCTCAAATGATTAGCGATGTTGAGCATTGTTTGAGCATTGTTTCATGTGTTTGTTGGCAATCTGTATATCTTCTTTGGAGAAATGTCTAGTTAGGTCTTCCTTCCCATTTTTGGACTGAGTTTTTTTTTTTTTTTATTGATATTGAGCTGCATGAGCTACTTGTGAATTTTGGAGATTAATCATTTGCTAGCTGTTCATTTGCAAATATTTTCTACCATTCTGAGCATTGTCTTTTTGCCTTGTTTATAGTTTCCTTTGCTGTGCAAAATCTGTTAAGTTTCATTAGGTCACATTTGTTGATTTTTGTTTTATTTCCATTTCTCGAGGAGGTGGGTCAAAAAGGATATTGCTGTGATTTGTGTCATAGAGTATTTTGCCTATGTTTTCCTCTAAGAGTTTTATAGTGTCTGGACTTACATTTAGGTCTTTAATCCATCTGAGTTTATTTTTGTGTATGGTGCTAGTGAGTGTTCTTATTGTATTTTTTTACATGTACCTGTCCATGTTTCCCAGCAGTATTTACTGAAGACGGTGTCTTTTCTCCACTATATATTGTTGCCTCCTTTATCAAAAATAAGGTGACCGTATGTGTGGGGGTTTATATCTGGGACTTCTAATCTGTTCCATTGATCAATATTTCTGTTTTCTGTGTCAGTACCATAGTGTCTTGATTACTGCAGCTTTGTAGTATAGTCTGAAGTCAGGGAGCCTGATTCCTCCAGTTCCGTTTTTCTTTATAAAGATTACTTTGGCTCTTCAGGGTCTTTTGTGTTTCCATACAAATTGTGATTTTTTTTGGTCTACTTCTCTGAAAAATGTCATTGATAGTTTGATAGAGATTGTATTGAATCTGTAGATTGCATTGGGGAGTATAGTCATTTTCACAATGTTGACTCTTCCAATCCAAAAGCATGGTATATCTCTTCATCTGTTTGTGTCATCTTTAATTTTTTTCAACAGTGTCTTATAGCTTTCTGCATACAGGTCTTTTTTCTCCTTTGGTAGTTTTATTCCTAGGTATTTTATTCTTTTTGTTTCAATGGTAAATGTGAGTGTTTCCTTAATTTCTCTTTCAGAATTTTCATCATTAGTATATAGGAATGCAAGAGATTTCTGTGCATTAATTATGCATCCTGCTACTTTACCAAATTCTTTGATTAGCTCAAGTAGTTTTCTGGTAGCACCTTTAGGATGCATACTTTAGGATAGTATCATGTCAGCTACAAAGAGTGACAGTTTTACTTCTTATTTTCCAATTTGGATTAGTTTTATTTATTTTTCTTCTATGATTGCTGAGGCTAAAATTTCCAAAACTATTTTGAATAGTGGTGACAGTGGACAACCTTGTCTTATTCCTGATCTTAGTGGAAATGGTTTCAGGTTTTCACCATTGAGAACCATGATGGCAGTGGGTTTGTCATATACAGACTTTATTATGTTGAGGTAAGTTCCCTCTTTGCCTACTTTCTGGAGGTTTTTTATCATAAATCGGTGTTGAATTTTGTCAAAAGCTTTTTCTGCATCTATTGAGAACATCATATGGTTCTTATCATTCAGTTGGTTAATATGGTGTATCACATTGATTGACTTGCATATATTGAAGAATCCTTGCATCCCTGGGATAAATCCCACTTGATCATGGTGTATGATCCTTTTAATGTGCTGTTGGATTCTGTTTGCTGGTATTTTGCTGAGGATTTTTGCATCTGTGTTCATCAGTGATACTGGCCTGTAGTTTTCTTTTCTTTGTGACGTCTCTGTCTGGTTTTGGTTTCAGGGTGATGGTGGCCTCATAGAATGATTTTGGGAATGTTCCTCTCTCTGATATATTTTGGAAGAGTTTTAGAAGGATTGGTGTTAGCTGTTCTCTAAATGTTTGATAGAATTCAATTGTGAAGCCATCTGGCCTTGGGCCTTTGTTTGTTGGAAGATTTTTAATCACAGTTTGAATTTCAGTGCTTGTGATTGGTCTGTTTATATTTTCTATTTCTTCCTGATTCAGTCTTGGAAGGTTGTGCTTTTCTAAGAAATTGTCCATTTCTTCCAGGTTGCCCATTTTATTGGCATAGAGTTGCTTGTAGTAATCTCTCATGATCTTTTGTATATCTGCAGTGTCAGTTGTTACTTTTTTTTTTTTTTTTGCGATACGCAGGCCTCTCATTGCTGTGGCCTCTCCTGTTGTGGAGCACAGGCTCCGGACGCACAGGCTCAGTGGTCACGGCTCACAGGCCCAGCCGCTCCGTGGCATGCGGGATCCTCCCGGACCGGGGCACGAACCCATGTCCCCTGCATTGGCAGGTGGACTCCCAACCACTGCACCACCAGAGAAGCCCTGTTACTTCTTTTTCATTTCTAATTCTATTGATTTGAATCTCCATGTTTTCTTGTTGAGTCTGACTAATGGTTTACCAATTTTGTTTATTTTCTCAAAGAACCAGCTTTTAGTTTTATTGATCTTTGCTATTGTTTTCTTCATTTCTTTTTCATTTATTTCTAATTTGATCTTTATGATTTCTTTCCTTCTGCTAATTTGTGCTTTTTTGCTCTTCTTTTTCTAATTGCTTTAGGTGTAAGTTTCAGTTGTTTATTTGTGATGTGTCTTGTTTCTTGAGGTAGGAGTGTATTGCTATAAACTTCCGTCTTGCAACTGTTTTTGTTGTACCCCATGGGTTTTGGGGTTGTCGTGTTTTCATTGTCATTTATTTCTAGGTGTTTTTTGATTTCCTTTTTGATTTCTTCTGTGTTCTTTTGGTTATTAAGTAGTGTATTGTTTAGCCTCCATGTGTTTGTGTTTTTTACAGTTTTTCCTGTAATTGATATGTAGTCTCATAGCATTGTGGTCAGAAAAGATACCTGATACAATTTCAATTTTCTTAAATTTACCAGGGTTTGATTTGTGACCAAAGATAGATCTATCCTGGAGAATGTTCCACGAGCACTTGAGAAGAAAGTGTATTCGGTTGTGTTTGGATGGAATGTCCTATAAATATCAGTTAAGTCCACCTTGTTTAATGTATCATTTAAAGCTTGTGTTTCTTTAGTTTCATTTTGGATATCTGTCCACTGGTGAAAGTGTGGTTTTAAAGTCCCCTACTATGATTGTGTTACTGTTGATTTCCCCTTTTATGGCTGTTAACATTTCCCTTATGTATTTAGGTGCTCCTATGTTGGGTACAAAAATATTTACAACTGTTATATCTTCTTCTTGGATTGACCCCTTGATCATTATGTAGTGTTCTTCTTTGTCTCTTGTAATAGACTTTATTTTAAAGTCTATATTGTTTGATATGAGAATTGCTTTTCTAGCTTTCTTTTGATTTCCCTTTGCATGGAGTAACTTTTTCCATCCCCTCATTTTCAGTCTGTATGTGTCCCTAAGTCTGAAGTGGGTCTTGTAGACAGCATATATATGCGTCTTGTTTTTGTATCCATTCAGCAAGTCTATGTCTTTTGTTGGAGCATTTGATCCATTTATTTTTTTGGTAATTATTGATATGTATGCTCCTATTACCATTTACTAATTATTTTGGGTTTGTTACTCTAGGTCTTTTCCTTCTCTTGTGTTTCCCGCCTAGAGAATTTCCTTTAGCATTTGTTGTAATGCTGATTTGATGGTGCTGAATTCTCTTAGCTTTTGCTTGTCTGTAAAGTTTTAATTTCTCCATCAAATCTGAATGTGATCCTTGCTGGATAGAGTAATCTCGTTGTAGATTTTTTCCTTTCATCACTTTAAATATGTCCTGCAACTCCTTTCTGGCTTGCAGAGTTTCTGCTGAAAGATCAGCTGTTAACCTTATGGGATTCACTTGTATGTTATTTGTTGTTTTTCTCTTGTTGTTTTTAATAATTTTTCTTTGTATTTATTTTTTGATAGTTTGATTAATATGTGTCTTGATGTGCTTGTTCTTGGATTTATCCTGTATGAGACTCTCTGTGCTTCCTGGACTTGTTTAACTATTTCCTTTCCTCTATTAGGGATGTTTTCAACTATAATCTCTTCAAATGTTTTCTCAGTCCCTTTCTTTTTCTCTTATGCTTCTGGGACCCCTAAAATTCGAATGTTGGTGAATTTAATATTTTACCAGAAGTCTCTGAGACTCTCCTCAATTCTTTTCCTTTTTTTTTCTTTATTCTGCTCTTCAGTAGTTATTTCTACTATTTTATCTTTTAGGTCACCTACCCATTCTTCTGCCTCAATTATTCTGCTATTGATTCCTTCTAGAAAAGTTTTAATTTAATTTGTTGTGTTGATCATCATTGTTTGTTCTTTAGTTCTTCTAGGTCCTTGTTAAATATTTCTTGTATTTTCTGCATTCTATTTCCAGGGTTTTGGATCATCTTTACTATCACAACTCTGAATTATTTTTCAGGTAGACTGCCCCTGTCTTTTTCATCTGTTTAGTCTGATGGGTGTTTACCTTCTTCCTTCATCTGCTGTATTTTTCTCTGTCTTCTCATTTTGCTTAACTTACTGTGTTTGGCATCTCTTTTTCACAGGCTACATGTTCATAGTTCCCATTGTTTTTAGTGCCTGCCCCCAGTGGCTAAGGTTATTTCAGTGGGTGTGTAGGCTTCCTGGTGGAGGGGATTAGTGCCAGTGTTCTGGGTGGTTGAGGCTGGATCTTGTCTTTCTGATAAGCAGGACCACATCTGGTGGTGTGTTTTGAGGTGTCTGTAACCTTATTATGATTTTAGACAGCCTCTATTCTAGTGCATGGGGTTGTGTTTATGTCTTGCTAGTTTTTTGGCACAGGATGTCCAGCACTGTAGCTTGCTGGTCGTTTAGTCGGCCTGAGTCTTAGTGTTCAGATGGAGATCTCTAGGAGAGCTTTTTCCATTTGATATTATGTGGACCCAGGAGGTCTCTGGTGGACCAATGTCCTGAACTCAGCTCTCCCACCTCAGAGGCACAGTCCTGACACCCAGCTGGAACACCTAGACCCTGCCAGCCACACAGCTCAGAAGAAAAGGGAGAAGAAAAGAAAGAAAGAAAGAAAGGAAGAAAGAAAGAAAGAAAGAAAGAAAGAAGTTAAATTAAATTTAAAAGTTATTAAAATAAGAATTAAAATAGTTATTAAAAATGAAAAAGTAAAAATTAGAAAAAAGTAAAAATAATTTTAGAAAGTAAAAAAAAAAGAAAGAAAGCAACCAAAGCAGCAAACTAGGACAAATGGTAAAAGCATAACTATACAGACAGTATCACACAAAGAAGCATTCACATACACACTCACAAAGAGAAAAAGGAAAAAAATATATATGTATCTATATATTAAAAAAAAGGAGGAAGAGAGCAACCAAATCAATAAACAAATCTACCAATCATAAAAAACTCTAAGTACTAAACTAACATAAACATAAAACCAGAAACCAATTAGATGTAGAAAGCAAACCCCAAGTCTACAGTTGTTCCTGAAGTCCATCACCTCAATTTTTGGATGATTTATTGCCTATTCAGTTACTTCAGAGATGCAGGGTACATCAATGGATTGTGGAGAGTTGATCTGCTGCTCCTGTGGCTGCAGGGAGAAATTTCCCTTTCTCTTCTATGTTCACACAACTCTCGGGGTTCAGCTTTGTATTTGGCCCTGCCCCTGCATGTAGGTCGCCTGAGGGTGACAATTCCTTGCTCAGACAGGACGGGGTTAAAGTAGAAGCTGATTAGGGGGCTCTGGCTCACTGAGGCTAGGGGATGCGCTAGTGGATGCACCACAAGCCTGCAGTAGCAGAGGCTGGCATGACTTTGTAACAGCCTGAGGTGCACCGTGTGTCCTCCCAGGGAAGTTGTCCCTGAATCATGGGACCCTGGCAATGGTGGGATGCACAGGCTCTGGAAGGGGAAGTGTGGGTAGTGAACTGTGCTTGCACACAGGTTTCTTGGTGGCTGCAGCAACAGCCTTAGTGTCTCATGCCCATCTCTGGTGTCCGTGCTGATAGCTGCAGCACGCACCCGTCTTTGGAGCTCATTTAGGCGGTGCTCTGAACCTCCTCTCCTTGTGCAACCAGAAACAATGCTCTCTTGCCTCTTAGGCAGCTCCAGACGTTTTCCTGAATTCCCTCCCGACTAGCTGTGGCACACTAGCCCCCTTCAGGCTGTCTTCATGCAGCCAACCCCAGTCCTTTCCCTGGGATCTGAACTCCGAAACCCGAGCCTCAGTTCCCAGCCCCCACCCACCCCTGTGGGTGAGCAGACAAGCCTCTTGAGCTGGTGAGTGCTGGTCGGCATTGATCCTCTATGTGGGAATCTTTCCACTTTTCCCTCTGTCACTCCTGTTGTTGTGCTCTCCTCCATGGCTCCAAAGCGTCCCCCAACCACCCCCCACCTCCACCAGTGAAGGGGCTTCATAGTGTGTGGAAACTTTTCCTCCTTCACAACTTCCTCCCACTGGTACAGGTCCCATACCTATTATTTTGTCTCTGCTGTTTTCTTTTTTCTTTTGCCCTACCCAGGTACGTTGGAGTTTCTTGCCTTTTGGGAAGTCTGAGGTCTTCTGCCAGCATTAAGTAGGTGTTCTGTAGGAGTTGTTCCACATGTAAATGTATTTCTGATATATTTGTGTGGAGGAAGGTGATCTCCACGTCTTACTACTCTGCCATCTTAAAGGTCTCCCTAAATTTATTTTTTAATGTTGCATCACGTTGCTAGTTCACATTCATTCCACCCTGGAAATGTAATCCTTGACTCTCTTGTTAAGTTTTAACACAATCTTCATCAACAGATTTAGAATTCAAGCATGGGTATGAGATTGCATCTTATCTTGCATGACAGTGAGTGGAAGATTGCATAACTCCCATTTGCTTTAAGAATGTTGGTTAGCTGACACCCCTGTTATGGTAATGGTAAGTTGGTGTTGAATGAGAAAGGAGTTATCCAGGGGGAGAATTTCCATAACTATTGCATCTAATATCTGATGTAAGAAGTAATATTCTCCCAGAAACTGCATCCAAGCTACTCTTTGAGTTCAGGTGAAAGAATAATATGCCAATATATTTTTTAATCTACATACTCACCGTTTAGCTTATACAAGTGTTTTGTCCACCCATTACATTTTCTTGACATATTTTAGTGATAGAAAATTGGAGAAATTCATAGAAATGCAGACCTTTCTAATCTCATCCAATATAAATTATCTACATCCAAACACACACTCACATTATTATAGATAGTCCAAAAGTCAATTTAAGTATAGAAATAACTCTCCATAGACTTACTTAATATATTGAAGAATGTTTTAAGACTCTGCAAAGAATAAATGGTTATCTCATTGACAGTCTTATTTGAAAGGGTGTAAATGTACTACAGAGACATAATTATCTAGGGTCATCATTTTTTTTTTTTTTCCTTGCGTTATGCGGGCCTCTCACTGTTGTGGCCTCTCCCATTTGCGGAGCACAGGCTCCGGACGCGCAGGCTCAGCGGCCATGGCTCACGGGCCCAGCCTCTCCGCGGCATGTGGGATCTTCCCGAAACGGGGCACGAACCCGCGTCTCCTGCATCGGCAGGCGGACTCTCAAGCACTGCGCCACCAGGGAAGCCCTAGGGTCATCATTTTTAAAACAACAATTAAGAAGAATATAAACCAGGTTATTTAATTGACTATTGTAGAAAGCGTTTTTAAGCTCCTTGGAATCTGGGAGTATGTGGACATATTCTCTCTTTTTAACTAGTTATGCAGCAAAAATTTATATAAGATTAACATAAATACGGAAATAAGACTACATATTAAAAATATGTGTTTTGTAGCAATAAAACATGGGGAAATATAGCTATTTTTGTTGTTGGTTTTGTTGGAAAAAAACAACTTTCATTTATTCAATATTTAAGAATGTACTGAGAGTTTGTTCCCCTGTGGCTAGTACTCCATAGGTAGCTGTCTGTATACAGAACTCCATCACTGGTTTCAGATTGATCTCCCCGCAAAGAACACCTATAAATTTTGGGGAAAAAAAACGTAAAACAAGTGTTTGAAAACATTTCAAAGGCAGTCAGGACTTAAGGGGCAAGGATCTTGGCAATAAGAGTAGTACATTCATTGAAGCCAAACTTCTCTGCATCTCTTTGTCCTTAGAGTATTTGCTGATTCACACCTAAGGGCAAAGAAATCTAACAGAAAAAAAAAAAAAAAAAAAACCTGTATAATATTTTCTGCACTTTCACTGGACTTGAGAGGAAAAAAACTGGAGTTTGAGTTTTTAAAGGTGGCAAATATCCCAGAAATAATAACCCTAGGGGGAAAAAAAGGGCATTGAAAAATGAACCCAACGTTCTTCAGTAAATTTTTCCTGAGGCATATGGCAAATAATATGTTTCACATAAATGGACCAGCCTCTGAGAAAACAAACAGAATGCATTTGCTCATCAGATATAGGATCAAGTATAATATCAGCAGTCAGACAATACTGAGTTCAAGTCCCACAAGTAGAAAGAACCCAAGTAAACACTTCAGGCTTTAAATTGAGAAGTCTGAGGTAATTAAAGATGCCCTATAAGTAAAGGAAAAATTAGTAATAGCTTCAAGGTAATCTTCCCATACTTTTGTAGCTCCCTGCCAAAGGAATAAAATTATCTCTAAACGAAAATGACTTTATCCAAATCACCTTTACAATTTATCATACACAAAGTCTTACATTTAATAAAAAATAAATTACTAAATTTACTAGAATATTGAACCAAATTTTTAGAATCATAAAAAATGACAGTAGAAACAAATCTATTGTAAGTAATCCAGATTTTTGACAAAAATTAAAACAATGGCTAATATTTTAAGAAAATATATTTTTTAAAAATAATGAATTTTGCTAGAGAATCATAATTTATAAGAACTAAGTGGAAATGCTAGAATTTTAAAAGTACAGAAACAAAAGTTATAAACAGAATGAACACAGTAAAGCAAATATTAGTGAACTGGAAAACCAACAAACCAAAAACCTAGAAGCCTATTCCTAATAAAATATCCTTCAATAATGAATGACATAGATAACTCATAAATTAGAGTGAATTTGTCACCAGCTGATTCACATTACAAAAAAAAATGCTTTACATTTTTTCTTTAAGCTAAAGAAATATGTAAACCTTAGGAAGAAATGAAGAGCATCACAAATGATAAATATACAAGTAAGAATAAAAGACACATTTTTTACAATTTATTTAAGGAACAATTGGTATGTATAGCACAAAATAACAAAATCCTATGAAACATAACACGTAGAGTGAAATGAACAATATGGCATAAATAACAAGAAGGGTAAATGAGAGTGTACTTCTTATACTACTGCAAAGTTCTCATGTTATGCATGAACTTGTGTTAATTCACAAGCATCTGTGATAATTTGAGAAATATGTTATAATTCTATCACAACAATTAAAAATCTAAACATACATATACAGCTAAAAAATAAGAACATTAATGAGGGTAAAATAATTTTTAAATAAACAGAAAAAGAAAACAGATTAATACAAAAATGGCAGGATAAAAGAAAGACAAAAATAACATGAGACAATTAGAAAACGAATATTGAGGAGATGGAATTAAATCCACTATTATCAATAATTTTATTAAATATGAATTGATTAATGTTTTTAAAATGGCAGAAACTGTCAGACTGGATTAAAAAAAGCAAGGCCCAAACATCTGCTGTTTGAAAGAGATTCACTTTAATACACTTTAAAGTTATAGATCATTTAAAAAATGAAGATGGAAAAATATATTTAAAAAAATAACACTAATACAAAGACACATGAACTGGTATATTCAAATCAAAAAAAGGAGACTTTTAAGAGACATTTCCTGAATGCCAGAGCACTAGGAACTTTTTATAGTAAAGAATTTCAATTCATCAAGAAGATGTCAAAACTCTAAATGTATGTTCATTGTATAAAAGAGCTTCAAATTTGACAGAACTAAGTAGAGACATATTTGGAAAATATATTTAGAAATTTTAACACTCTTCTCTCTGTAACTGATAGAGGAATTAGACAGAAACTTGGTAAGTGTTTAGAAGATTTAAACAACATTTTCAACGTGTTTAATTTAATTGACATTTATAAAATATTTCAATTAATGACAGTAGAATAAAAATTCTTTGTAACTGAACATGGAACAAAAGATGTGGATAATTCACAGAAGAAGATTTTGAGATGACTATGATTACATAAAAAAAATACAAAATAACTTTAATCTTCAGGAAAATGAAAATAAAAACTACTACACACCCAGTAGAATTATTAAAGTTAAAAATGTTGCAAGCAAGTATTTTTGAACTTGTGGAACTTTTGGAAATCTCATGCCTTCTGTCAGGAATATAAAATGGTACAATTGTTTTGGAAAATTGTTAGTTTCTTATAAAATTAAACATACCTACACTATGACCCAAGATGACAAACAGAACAAAACAAAATGACTCATGACCACAAATACTAGTTCAAAAACATTCATAGAAACTTTATTCACAGCAGCACCAAAATGAAAACGACCCAAGTGTCTATCAAGGCTAGGTATTCTTTCCCTGTGTTATGTGTTTGTGTATGCAGTTGTCTCAATGAACCCCAAGTGATTACTCAAAATTAACAGAAAATGGACATCCATGTTTCCACTTAGCTTTTTTTTTGGCTCATTTTCATTTTTTTTTAACATCTTTATTGGAGTATAATTGCTTTACAATGGTGTGTTAGCTTCTGCTTTATAACAAAGTGAATAATGATATTAGATTTATAACATCCTCCTTTGTCAAGTACAGTGATGGAACCTGTAATCATTAGCCTTTGTTGACTTAATTTTGGAGTCTTAAATGATATATTGATGAGAAAAGGACATGAGTGAAGTTTTTGAATAATGAAAATGTTTTATATCTTGATTTACATGGTGATATTTTTCAATGATTAAAACATTTGACATATTAAATGCATTGCAAATACGTCTCTATTGCTTGCCTATAATAAATATTCCATATAGTTTTAAAATTTTAATAAAGTATTAATATTTTTGCTAGATACCTTTTTCCTTTCTAGCAAAGCACTAATTTTTCAGTACAGATTTATCCCTCCTAAATTATTTTAATATTTGCTTTTATTCTCCATCATAAATTTTTATTTCACAAAAATTAATTTATTTGAGAGTTTATACTTACAGAGGAACTGTTTAAGAGAAATTACCTCCAATAAAATAATAAAATGTGATTGCAATTTTTATTTGACTGTATATCATTTTAAATTATTTTGTTTGAAAATATTGTAGGAACTCAACTGAACTGACATAAACATTAAAGAAAATAAATTATTTTTTATAAAAAGAAACCAACTCCAGAGTTTATCAGAGTTGATAAGTCCAGCAGCACAATGGTGTTGATACCCTGATTCCTTAATCTTCCCCATCTTCCCTTCACTCTTTCGCCAGAAAGTTACACACTTCCCAGAAAGTTACACTTCTGAGAGTTACTCAGAGATACAATATCCACAAAAGGAAAGAGGCATTTTCCTATATGTTAATCTTTGTATAAGCAAAAAACTAATCAAAACAACCAGCAAACAAAAACATTTCTCCAAAGCCTCTAAATAAACTTGGAAATTTCTGTAACCACCTTAATGAGCAGAAACATGTGGAGAGGCTATGCACATATCATTCACTGACAAGAGAAATGGAATTAAAATGGTTGTACTGAATAGACTATATTTATGGGGATTTTATCTTCAGACTAAGGATAGTGTCTATGTTTGCTGAATCCTGTGCTTAGGGTAAAACCCTGTCTGAATTCAGGGATTAGCCAAGAAGGCAGAAGATGTATACTGACAGAGGAATGGGAACCCAAATGTACCAGCTGAGAAGGTTATTAAAAAATACATTACAGGTTTTTTTATTTTTGCCATAGAACTTCTTTTATTTATTTATTTTTAATTTTTAAGCATGTCCATACGTATATGTGTATTTATTTGCTTATGGAATGTAGGCTCCTTTATGGGAAAAGGATTCAAGTGTCTTTTAGTCATTATGTCCCTCAAATTCCTATCACAGTGCCGGCATACAGAAGGTACTCATAAATAGTCGGTGAAAGCATAAATAACATGATGATTCACATGTTGGCAAACAAGAGCTACAAGAGAAGGTTAAAGATCCTGATTAAGAGAAGCCTTCAAGAAAGCAAAGATTCTTGCATTCAGGTGAAGGACAAACTCCTCTTAATCTCCGCTAATAATGAACACCTTTCTAAATGATGTAATAAACAGTTTATCTTCAGTAATCTTTAAGCTCTTTGAAGATTTGGACCGCATTTATGTATTTTTTGTCTATGATTCCCAAACTCACATAGGACCTTGTTGATAGATGTACTTACTAAGAATTCTTTATGTATTTTGTATAAAATACCTTTGTTAGTTTTTATTGCAGATATCTTCTTGCACACTGTGGCTTTACTTTTTACCTTTTTAATAGTGTTTTTGTTGAAGAGGAGTATCTAATTTTATATAGTACAATTTCTTAACAAATTCTTTTATGCTCTAATTTTTTATCTTGTTGTAGATGCCTTTTTTTACCACAAATTCAAGGAGATATTCCCCTATATTTTTGCTATATTTTTCTACATTTAAACCTTAATTTCCCTGGAACTGATCCTGTGTTTAATGTGAACTATGAGTCGTTTCATTATTTTTTACATGGATAGTTAATTGATACAGCATCGTTTTTTGCAAAGTAGTATTTTGAGGATTTTTTGCATCTATATTCCAAAGAGATACTGATAGATAGATAGATAAATAAATAGTTAGATAGATAGAAACATGATAGATAAATTTTTTGTGTGTAATGTCTGGTTTTGGTGTCAGGGTAAACTTGTCTTAATAGAATGAGTTAAGAAATATCTCCTCATCCTTTATTTACTGGAAGAGTTTGTGAAGGACAGCTGTACTTTTTCTTTAAATATCCACCGAATATTAGACTTTTTATTTGGGGAATTAAAAAAATATATTAATTCAATCTCTTCACTTGTTATGGATTTATTCAGACTTAATATGTTTTCTTGAATTAGAAATATGCCAATTTCTTCATTACCTAATGTATTGACATAAAATTGTTCATAGTGTACCTTTATATTCCTTCTTTTTGTCTGCACTTTCAGAAGTGATTCCACCCATTTCATTCCTTATTTTTGACACATGGGTGTTTTGTTGGTCTCTACCTATTGACAATGATGCTGTCAGCTAGAAATGTCCTGGGCAGTCACCTGGGCCCATCCTACTTGTGGCAGCCCACCATAGATATTTCCCAAACCAGAGCCTTTTCTGTGTCCAGATCAGCCCTTTTAGTTATTATTATTATTGCATGATGTACCTCAGCAACAACCATTAGGGAACTTTGAAAAAATAAGGCTTATTACTCACAGGTCCTGGAGGGTGGACAGCAAGCCCAAGGGATACACAGAGAAGTCTTCAGGTAGAGAGAGGGAGGGAGAGTGGACATGGGACTACCTCCATTGGGGTCAAGGGTCAGGTGCCTAGGGTTTTAAAACATAAGAGCAGGAATTAGGGCACAGGAAGGGAAAAATGGGGGCAGTCAAGTGGTCGCTTACTAAGGTTACCCAGGGCATTCTAAAAAGAAAACTTCATGGGTGGGGTGGCCTGGTTATCTGTTGTCGTACTAGTAATTGTGTCATGCAACTGGCAATATGTTTGTTCTTTGAAATGGATGCCTTGGCAATCAGAAGCTTAATGTCAGGAACTTACATTAAAGTGAATCATCTCTGCTTTTTCCTTGACCAGTCTACATAAGGGTTTGTCAATTTTGTTGATCTTTCAAAGAACTAACTTTTTTCTATTAACTATTTCACTTCTTAATTTTTTTTTTTTTTCATTCTGCTTTCTCTAGCTTTAGTTTGCTCTCTTTTTCTCTATTTTCTTAAGGTGGAAGGTTGAATTATTGATTTGAGATTTTTTTTCAATGTAGACATTTACAGCTATACATTTTCCTCAGAGCACCATTTTTGCTATATCCCTTACATTCTGGTGTATTAGGTTTTGTTTTCATTCATCTCAAAGCATTTTTTAATTTCTCTTGTGATTTCCTCATTAACATATCTGTTATTTACCAGTGTGGTGTTTAGTTGTCACATGTGTTTTTGTGCTCTTCTTCCTTTATTCCTGTCTCTAATATGTTACTATTAAAGATTTGATATGGTACTACAGCAATAGAGGCTCTGTTTATTTTTCTTTATCATTTTTCTCACTTCCTCAGATTAAATAAGTTTTATTTATCTAATTTCAATATCTATCTAACTTTTATTTATTTAAGTTCACTGACTCTTTTCTCTGTCATTTCCATTCTGTTATTCAGTATTTTTTAATAGAAATATTGAATTTTTCAATTTTCTTATTTCCATATAGTTCTATTTCATAGTTTCTATTTATCTGCTAAAAACATCTATCTTTCCATTAGTGTTTTTACTTTACCTGATGGATCATAGTTGCAACAGGTACTCTGAAATCTTTTCTGATAATTCCTTCATCAGTGTGATTTAGAGGTTTATTTATATTAATTATCTTTTCTCTTGGTAATTTCTTATATTTCCTTCAATTTCTGTATGGTGATTTTTAATTGCATCCTGGACATTTGAATATTGTGTTATTTAGTTCCTGGGTTTTGTTAAAATCACTATAGAGTGATGATATTTTTCCTTTAGCAATCAATCAACCCAGCTAGGTTCATCCCAGAAGTCTTATCTCACTGTTTTATTCTAACATCAATTCTGTTTTCAATGCATTTCTTATGCTACTTTGGGTGTGTCCTGTCCCTGTGCCACTCAAATGTGAGTTTGAGACTGTACAGTGATTTGTGCCTTCATCACTTCTGAAACCCTGGCGGGCTGCTTTGGATTCTACAGCTCTCCTACAGCAACTCCAGGGTGGGTTCTCCATATTTTGTTTTCCCTCCAAATCTACCAGTTTTTTTTACTTTTTATAGCCTACATGTTTTTGTTACTTTTTATAGCCCACATGTAGCTTCTTTTTGTATTTTGTTCAACCTTGTAGTTGTAATCAGCTGGGAAGATAGGGTGTACTGAACTTACTGCATCTTGACTGACATCAGAAGTATTCTGTGTTTCCTTTTAATTGAATCTGAAATGGATATTATTACCAATTCTCCCTAGGTAAGAATTTCCATTCAGGATTTTTCCCCACAGTTCAAGGATATATGACTTTAAATGACAAAGTTTATGTTTAGATTTTTTAAAGACTCTGTTTGAATATAGTAGGATATCATGTTTTCTAGTAGTACACACTATCAGAATGCTCTATTAACCTTAGATTTAGAATTATTGATATTTCTTAGTAGGGATCTTACAGTGTATCATTCTTCTAAGATTTTAAAAACTGTGATTTTACATTGATGATATAAGTAACTTAATTAAGGGGTCAATTTAAATCTTGGATTTGAGAAAAATTATAGGATTAAAAAAAGCTCTATAGTGAGTATTTTGAATTGGAAAACATTGCTCACCATTTAAAAAAAATCAAAACTTCCAAGATAATACAAAATATCATATTGTATATAATGTACTGATGATACAATTCCCTCAGCTTGTAATGAGGGAGCAAACTTCTGGTCCCCATGGTTCATCTAATCTGGTGAATTTCAGAATATTTTTTCCCACTTGAGTCAATCTTTTATGAAGATTAAAGATGGCAGAAGCTGAGAAACTGTAGACCAAAATTAAAACACTTATAATCAATCCAAAGAACCATCCTAGCCAATGATGAGACATATAAAGAATGTTATGATATGGCCAATATCAACTGTTAGTGTAACTGAGAAGTAGATTTCTATTTCATACCATACCCAAATACAAAGTTTTATATTTTATATCACCATAAAAAAAGGAAGGTAAAAGAATAAGCTATAGACTGGGAAAAACTATTCACAACATATATATATATATATATATATAAACAATACTATTATGTCCAAATACATTTTAAAAAATTCTTACAAATCAATAACAAAATGTCAAACAGCACCCCTCCCCAAATGAGGAAATGACATGAACCAGAAAATTCAAAATGGAAATATCCTAATAAGCACATGGAAAGATCATCAACATCATTAGTTATTTGGAAAATGCAGCCCAAAGTGAAAATCAGACACTAATACACATACAGCAAAGTGGCTAAAATTAAAAAAAAAAAAAAAAAAAAAAATTGAAAAAAGGTAAAGATGTGAAACAACTGGAAATATCAAATATTGCTGGTGGGAAGAAAAGCTGCACATCAAATTTAGGTGTCTCCCTGGCAGTTTCAAATACACTTAAACCTACATCCATGACCTAGGAATTTCTATCCTAGATATTTGCCCAAGAGAAATGAAAACATATGTTTACACAAAAACACATAAAAGAGGGCTTCCCGGGTGGTGCAGTGGTTGAGAGTCCGCCTGCCAATGCAGGGGACACGGGTTCGTGCCCCGGTCTGGGAAGATCCCACATGCCGCAGAGCAGCTGGGCCCGTGAGCCATGGCTGCTGAGCCTGCGCGTCCGGAGCCTGTGCTCCGCAACGGGAGAGGCCACAACAGTGAGAGGCCTGCATACAGCAAAAAAAAAAAAAAAAAAAAACACATAAAAGAATGTTCATAGCACCTTTATTTTTAACATCCCCAAACTAGCATGTCTTTATGTATGCCCATTGAATATTGGGAAATTAATAAATTCATGCAACAGAATACTAGATAGCAACCAAATGAAACAAACTATGGATAATCACAACAACAAAGAAGAATTTCTTACCATAAATTAGGGAAATTAAGGAAGAAATAAAACAGTATATGCTATATGATTCCATTTATATAATGTTCAATTGCTGGTAAATTTAATCTAAATTGATAGAAATAAGGAAAAACTACCAATATAATTTACTAAATCAACAGATTAAAAGGAAAAGAGATATGATATTGTTACTGGAGAGCAGGTTCTTATCTCCTCACAGAAAGAATTCAGAAATGAGACATGGAAGTCAAGAAAGTAGAGCAAGGATTTATTAAGCAATAGTACACTCTCAGGAGAGATCTGGCAGGCTAAGGTGAGCAGCTACTCTGAGTTACTTTATACAGTGTGTGAAAATGATTGGGAAGAATATTCATTGAGGAGGGAAGGGTTTGGGTTTCCTGCTTTTCATCACAGCTCCACATTCCTGAAGGGAGGAGAGATTTTTGTCCTTATTTTGGTCTTGATAGGAAGTGTCATGGCATTGGTGCATGATAGGTACTTCTTATTTGCAAGACTTATTTTATTGTAATGAGGGCACATACCATTTCCTGCCTTTCCTTGTCTGTCTCTAAGACCCCATTCGCCACAAGACGTATGGTATATACGGTTTTATGTAAGCCTGGAGGTTCCTGATTTTCTTTGTCTGCCCAAGGATCCCTGCATTTACAAGATATATGGTTTCCTGCCACACAGCCTGTGCCCCACCCCCTTTCTCTGCTCATATTTAGCGATCTTCCTGCTCTAATATCCCCCTTCAAGGAGTCTGGACCCTTAAAATATTTTAAGGGTTGACAGTCCATCTTCTATAGCTGTTTCAACCTGAGCTGGAGAATTGTCCCTACCTGGGGGAGTCCAGATCCCCTTGCTATCTGAATGAGATAGGATTTCCGGGTTTGTTTACAGTGGGAGGCATGGGGAGCAGAAGTAGAAGGATGCAACCTTTCCCAGTGGATGTAGATAGTCCTCATCTTCAGGTGGGATGGGTTGAAATCCTTGTTGTACCATCATTTGAAGTTGGAGTTGTTACATTCTAAAGGATATAAATTTAAATAGGTAGTTAAAAATACAAGGACCAATGAGAAATATAGGGGTTACAGGACCTAGAAATGGGATAAGCCAAGTGTATCCTGGAAACCATCCCCTAAGTGTCTGTTCCTGCTTCCCTTGGTTATACCTGTGGAACCAGACAGCCTGTTTGTAGATAGATTTCCTTAACATTTATGTCTATTCCTCCTGAGATGTTAATATACACGCAGCATGTTTTATTTATGACAGTGCGGACCCCTCCTTGGTTTGCTAAGAGATAATCTAAGGCCCGACTCTTGTCAAAGGCTACACCTGCCAGGGGATCTAGAGATTTAGGGATTTTTGTGGAATTGAAAGTGAGTGTTTCTCCAGGTTTTTTTGTTTTTTTTTTTTTAATGTTCCATCTAGGGAAGAAATTAGATCCTTCAAGGTTGCCTCATGGTAAGCGAATCATCCCAAAGGGGTAGCCACAGCTAGGGTCCCCATAGTTCCTGTCAGCACCAGACTGAAGGCCATTTTCTGTCTCACATGGGTCACACTGAGGACTGGGCCAAAGCCGCAGTTCCCAAGGTGCAGTCCCCATAGTGACGTTTGTTGTCTGGATGTGAGAGAACAATGGCTTTGGTCATTGTGTGGTAGTTGTCAGAAGTCCCACATAGCCATAATAATCCAGGCGGCACTCATAAAACAGTGTGGTTAGTTTTGTCACACAGCTGGAGAAAAGTCTCAGGAAGTGAGAGACAGTTGCAGAGGGGTCCCATCTGTATTCTGAATCTGGTCTCTGGTTAGGAGTATCTAGGAGGGCGTTTATATTCAGAGAGGGTCCTGGTAAGGGAATATATGATATTATATAATAAGCAGTACAAGAAGTTCTGTTGGCATACATTTTGTGAACTGTTATAACACATGTGTGTGTTGTTAGGGTACAGGATAAGGTGTAAATAAGCTGATCCTCTACATCACACGAATTTCTAGGCTTAAAGACATCTAGGGATAGGTTTAGGTTTCTGTTTGAGAGATTCTCGCAGGCTGGAAAGGGATCTACGTTTTCACAGTGGGTACCATTGTAACAAGGGGTGCGTCCTAGGATTTGATTGCAGATTAGGGAGGTTTTGGTGATATTTATAGCCCTTGAATAGTGAGGTGTGGTGTGGTAACAGAGTGGAGATGGCATTTCCCAGGTAAAAATTAAGTAATTTTTTTCCTAGGGTAATTAAAAGCAGATTGGTTAAAAGCTGAGAATACAGTGTGATTGTTGACCAGCTTAGCCTTGAGAGTGGTACTTACTTCTCCAGAGGTGGTGGGTTGCAAATGGCAAACCCAACAGAGAAAGAGAGATTTTCCCCTATAGCAAAATTCTTGGAGTTATGGACTATTATGTCATCTTTCCATGTTAAGTCTTGGGACCAAAGAGATTGGATAGATAAGACAAGAACAAGTAAGAGCAGGGGGAAAGGTCCCTAGCATTATTTGGAAGGGGAAAAAGAGGAAGAATGGAGGCCATGGGACTTAGCTTTGTGTTTGTGAAGTTCCTTTGTCCTTGAACAAAAACTTCAGGTCTTGAAGTGGTTCACTCATCCACCTGCACTCTTCTGGCCACTCAAGGTCTTCTGTGTCCTATGAAGACTCAGGGGAAGGGGTAGGTTTACTTCTAGAAAGGTGCATGCAGGTAGTAGTCTCCTGTAGTTTTACTGCAGTAGGAGTGCTGAGAAGTACCTGGTAAGGTCCCTTCTACTTGGGAAAATGTTGGTCAGAAGCGGAAAATTTTCTCTATGTTTTTGGGAGAATAAAGGCTCCTGGCTGAACCTGAATAGGGCTGTTTCTTGGCTATGGAATGGCAAAACCTGATTTCCATATTCTGAAATCACCTTATGGACCTGTCCCAGATTAATTAGGTACCTATTATACACTGGTTTCAGTATCCACCAAAATGTCAGAGAATATAAAGGGCCGAACATAAGTCATTTCAGAAGGGCTGAGCCTTAGCCCCATTTTAGATGCTACCCCGATTCTCAGGAGGGCTATGGGTCAAAGCTCTCTTAACAAAGTTTAGCCAGGATATTTTGTTTTAAAGTTTGATTTTGCCCTTTCCACCTTTCCGGATGGATTGAGACCTCCAGGCAGCATGAAAGTGGAAGCAAATGCCTAAGGCAGTAGAGATTTTTTGTGTAACCTTAGCCACAGAAGAGGGGCCATTATCTCTTTGTAAAGACCATGGACATCAGAACAGAGGAATTATTTCCTTTAATAATGGTTTTGCTACCTCTTGAGCTCTCTTGGTCCTTGTTGGAAAGACTTCCACCCATTTGGTGAAAGTGTCAATAAAAACCAGAAGGTATTTATATCCCTAAGAGGATAGCATCTGGGTAAAGTCTACTTGCCAGTCCTCCCTGGGTAGCTTCCTCTTCGCTGGATGGGCTGGAGGAGGGATGGGTGCCTCAGTTTTCCTGCTGTGTTATTATGGTAGCATATATTACAGGTCTTTATGAACTCTGGATAGTCTGAGAGAAGCCCATGCCAGAAAAAAACTTTCTCCACCAGGCTAGTCAAAGCATCTCTCCCCAAGGTGAGAGGAGTCATAGGGTGACTTTAACATTTTCCACTGTAATGCTCTGGGAAACATTATTGTTTGCTCCTTAATCCACCAGCCATCAGGCCCTTTTTGGTATCTCCCTAGTTCTAGCCCACTTTATTTCCTTGATTTTGTACTGGGGTGGTGACATTGGCTAGGGGATTATACGTAGCCTGAGAGGAAGGGGTTTTAAGAGTTGCACCTCTGTCACCTTGTCAGCCAGGTTGTTTCCTTTTACTATGTCTGAGTTTCCATTTTGATCTCCCTCACAAAGGATAACTGCCACCTCCTTAAGTTCTTGTACTGCCTCTAGGGGCCTTAGGATCTCTGGGCAGTGCTAGACTGGGAAGCCCTGTGCAGTCATGTGTCCCTAAGTTTCCAAATGACAGCAGCTTCTTATGTAAATCTATGGCAAACCCTACCTTCCAGACACAGTCACATTTACAGCTACTTTCATCAGTAAACCAGACAGCATCTGGGTCCTCGATGGGTTTTGGCCCCTAAGGTTAGCTCTGCTAGAGTACACCTGTTAGATGACTTCAGTGCAGGAATGAGATAATTCCTCTGGGCTTTCTATTGGCATAAGTGTGGCTGAATTGAGGGTCTGACAAACCTTAAGGGTCACTTTAGGAGAGTTAAGAAGGAGGGCCTGATATTTTGTGAGGTGGCCTCCAGTCAGCCATTGGTGTCCCTTAATTTCTAATACTCCCTGTACCTACTGTGGGGTTAACACTTCCAGGTGTTGACCCATGGTGAGTTTTGTAGCCTCTTTAACCAGCAGGACTATGGCTACTATGGCTCTCAGACAGACTGGCCACCCCGAAGCCACTGGATCCCACTGTTTGGAGAGATATGT
The DNA here is from genome assembly GCF_000442215.2 of Lipotes vexillifer. Lineage (NCBI taxonomy): Eukaryota > Metazoa > Chordata > Mammalia > Artiodactyla > Lipotidae > Lipotes > Lipotes vexillifer. The sequence goes on from NW_006795413.1 coordinate 70,108, forward strand.
CACTGGCCGTGGGACTGGTCCACCTTTTGAGTGAGAAATCCCAGGGCTAGTCTTTGTTTTTCTGAGGTAAACAGAGTAAAGGACTTGTTTAGATCTGGGATCCCTAGGGCTGGGACACTGATCAGGACAGTCTTAATCTGATCAAATGCCCTTCATAAATTGCCCATTGAATCCAGAGTTTCTCTGTCTGGTCCCTTCAAACTTTCATGGTTTTGCCATGAGACCAAACCCTGGGTCCAAATCCTGTAAAACCCAGCCCTTCTAAGAAGGTTCTGAGCTGTTTCTTTGCATGTGGTGGTGGAAAATGGAGGCTTGCCTCCTTACACCAGGTTGTAAGGGTACATTTTCCTGTGCTTAGAACATGTGCCAGGTAGATGACTCTCTGGGAGGAAATTGGATTTTCTGGGGGGAGCCCAGGGAATCGAGGACCTGTACAGTGTTTTGGTCCGAGGCTGCATTTAAGGGGCTGCAGATAAAGAGGTAGTCTACATACTGTAATAATGTCCCCATCTCTAATTTTAGTTCCCTTAGTTCCTTTGCTAGGGCATTGCCAAACAGATGTGGGCAGTCCTAGAATCCCTGAGGAAGGACAGTCCAAGTATATTGTTGGGTCTCATTGGTTTCTGGGTCAGTCCATTCAAAGCAAAAAGGTGTTGAGAATCAGGGTGAACAGGTAAACAGAAGAAGCTGTCTTTAAAATCAAGGACTGTAAGTCAGGATGTGTCCTCAGGGATCTGAGTAAGTTTCATGTATGGATTGGAAGCAATCAGATGAAGAGGAATCACAGATTCATTTATGATTCAAAGATCTTGAACCATTACATATTCCCTTGGAGTATTACAAGGAGATTGACACAGAACCAAAAGCCCATACTTGATGAATTTTGAAATTAGGGATTGGAGGCCTTGTCAAGCCTCTACTTTAGTGGTATTAATGCCTGGAATGGAAGTTACTAGCCTCCTTTAAGGTGAGTTTTACAAGTGGCAAATTTTGCCCATCCTGATATTCCCTGATCCCAGACTTGTGGGTCTATGAGTGTTTCTTTCTTTCTTTCTTTTTTTTAATTTATTTTATTTTATATTGATTATTTTCTCTCTTTTTTTTTAGTAATTAATTTATTTATTTTTGGCTGCATTGGGTCTTCATTTTGCGCACAGGCTTTATCTAGTTGCAAAGAGTGGGGGTTACTCTTCGTTGCAGTGCATGGGTTTCTCATTGAGGCAGCTTCTCTTGTTGCGAAGCATGGGCTCTAGGAGTGTGGGCTTCAGTACTTGTGGCTCGCTGGGTCTAGAGCACAGACTCAGTAGTTATGCCGTATGGGCTTAGTTGCTTCAGGGGCCTGTGGGATCCTCCAGGACCAGGGTTCAAACCAGTGTCTACTGCATTGGCAGGCAGATTGTTAACCACTGCACCACCAGGGAAGCCCTTTATGAGTGTTTTAATTTCTGGAGGAGTATTTTGGGATAGACTGTTTGTTTCCTGTACAATGAATAGTCCAGTCAAAAGAAAGGCCTTTGTTTTAGTTTTCAGGGAGAGTAAGAGTTGCCCCTAAGGCTGAGAGAAAATCTCTTCACCATAATGGGATGAATAATTCAGTCTTGACAAGAAATTTGTGAGTTACGTCTTTCCCCAGGTGCAAGTTGAGGAGTGGTGAACTGTTTTAGCTTTGACTTTCTTTCTACTTTGACAACGGAGCAGTTTTTGGGTCAAGGGGCCCAGCATGGGAAGTCAGGACAGAGTAAGTGGCTCCATGTTCACTAGAATCTAGACAAGCTTACCTGCCATGTTAATGGTCACTCGTGGTTCCTCCCATGTGAAGATGACTACCTTCCTGGGAGCCTTGGAGGTCCCCAGTCCCAGCGATCAACCACTGCCATGACTGGCATGGGGGAATTTCCTCTCTCCCTTTGGAGCTGAGGGCATTCCCTCCTCCAGTGACCCATGTTTTTACAGAGTGGGCATGGAATCCTGTGTGGAATCTGGGACCCATTTCCTGGGCATATCTTACTCCAGTGTTATGGGCTCCCACAGATAAAACAGGCTCCTTTATCTAATGGGGTCTTCTGGGAGTACTTTTATGGTGACTAGGAGGTGGGTTAGGTGCCACCACAATGGCTGCCAGACACTTGGCTTGCTGATGGTCCTTTCTTAAGTCACACAGTTCCTTCCTTTCCTCCTCAGCCTGGTGTCTATTGTTAATGACATTGAAAGTCATATTAATAAGAAAGGTAAGAGGGGTTTGGGGCCCCATGGCAAGTTTTTGAAGCTTCTGACATATGTCGGGGGCTCACTGGCTAATGAAATGGGCTGCAAATACAATGTGCCCCTTGAAAGTGTTTGGGTCCACATTTATATACTTTCCAAGGACATCTACCAACCAGGCAAGAAATAGGGCTGGATTCTCATCTTGGACTTGGGTGATCTCTTTAATCTTATAGTTGATGTGTTTAGTTATGCATTGGTTCATCCCTTCAGTGTGGCAAAGGATCGTGTGGTCTCTTCTAGGGAAACCAGTCTGGCCTGGCTGATAGTCCCAATAAGGATCAGTTAGAGGTACTGTTGTCATGCCCACAGGGCACTGATGTGGCTGGGCAAGGAGTAATCTATCAACATATATTTGAGGCTGTGCCCAAATATGGGTCTTTTCCTAAGAAATGCAGCAGTGGGAAATGACAATATTTAGGTCCTTCCAAGTAATGTCAAAGGAAGAAGTTAGTCCCTGGAAGTCTTGGGTGAACCACCTAGGGTCCCATGAGAATCGACCTAAACAAAAGAAGCACTGGTTGAGGTCAGACAAAGAAAAGGAGGTGTATACTCTGGTAATTACCTGAGGTCTTCCTACTATTTCTTGGAGGGGGCAAAGAAGCTCAGGCTGCACTTCTGGTACTGAAGGATAAAGAGGCTTATATTGTGGTGGAGGGGCTGAAGATAGTGAAAGAGTTTTGGTACTTGGGTCTTCTGTCTGAAACTTGTTTTCCTCCATAAATGATACCAGAGGGGTTTCGCTACAGTATTCACGGGTTCCAACCAGCAAGGTTCCTTAACACAGGACTTGCGTAGCTCCAGGTTCTCTCTTAGAGTCATAGAGGCCTGAACATAAAGAATCTCTGTTTATTTTCTCTGCCTTTTGCATAAAAACATCTAACTGTAGGATGGTATTATAGTTGAGGTTTTCCTTTCCTGGCCAGGTGCCATGGTCCTTAAGTATATATTGGGGCCAGGCTGTATTATTAAAAAAAAAAAAAAAAGAGCTTTTTCCATTTTAAAGAATCTAGAGAAAACTTGTCCCAGTGACTCAGAATATAACTAAGAGTGAGTCCCTGGGGATGGAGGAGGTACTTCTCATCGATTCTTCAGGGAGAAAGGGATCCTGTAAAAGAGAGGAGCACTACCATTAGGGTGTCCCTTTAGGGTTTCCCTACTTTAGAACTGGCACCAGGCATTACTCTCCACCTAGCCCAGCCTACCTTGGTCAATGTGGGTGTAGTAACCCCACCATATGGTGACCCTGTCAGCCCCAGCATTCTGGGGCCCATGTCCTAACCTGGCATCCACAGTACCCAGGATGAGTGACATTCCTGAAGACTCCATTATAGATTATACGTCCAATGATTAATGCTTGTGTTCCAGGGTGTATTCCCCTGGAACAGACATCTTCATAGTTCCAGGACATATTTAGATCTCAGTTTCCTTTCTCTAAAAGGGTTGAGGGTATCTGAAAAGAGGCACTGGCCACTAAGGGAGGTGGTGTGTGGGGTTGTGTAAAAACTTTCTATTACCTAGGAAATTCTTAATTTCCTTTAGATTACTGTCTATACAAGTAAGACTTCATTTTATACTTCCAAAAAATTGAACCTGATGAGTTCATTAAATTGTGGGTAAGATAAACCCAGAGGGCAAAGATCCTATGGTTCAGGACCTTAGCTGCTTGTGAGAATGGCTGCAAACGTTTCCTGACATAATGTCCTGCACATATACAACAATGGGAAGTGCAAGACCTAGTAGCGAGGTTGGAAACTGCCTGACAAATTTCTTTCCCCAATTTCCAGCAGAGTAAGACAAGAAAATAGGAGTGAGACAGAGATAGTCAGGCATAAGTGGGCCAATAATAAGCCTATAAGGGTAGCCACAGGGAGGGGGTGGTGTTATGCATTAAACTGTGTGCCTAGAGCTGGTGCATGGAAGTTGTCTTAAGGTGGGTGAACAGACCTGTAATTTCTCTAGTGTGTTCCATGACCCACTTATCCTCACATGGGAAACTTCTAATGGTGAGCTCCCTACTGGCTTTTACTTGCTCTACCCATGACTACTTATGTTGTGGCAAATAGATCCAAAATATGATGGACAAAGAAAGCAAGAGAGAGAGAGAGAGAGAGAAAGAGAGAGAGAGAGTAGTGGCAAGAAGTCAGGCAGTGCCTCTCAAGCACAAGGGAGGTGAGAGGCTGAGGCTTACTGGAGTTCTCCTGGCTAGCTCACCAAATATGTTACCGGAGCATAGGTTCTTTTCTCACCACAAGAAGAATTCAGAGATGAGTCACAGAGACCAAGAAAGCAAGGTGAGGATTTATTAAGTGATAGTACACTCTAAGGAGGAAGGGTGAGAAGGCTCAGGTGAGCAGCTGCCCTGAGTTCCTTTGGCAAACTGATTATATGGGGTGTGAAAATGACTGGACAGAATATTCATTGAGGAGGGAGGGGTTCTGGGTCATATTTCCTGGTTTTCATTGCAGCTCCACCTTCCCAAAGGGAGAAGGAAATTTTGTCCTTTGGTCTTGATCAGAAGTGTTATGGTGTTGGTGTATGATGGGTGCTTCTTTTTTGCAAGGTTAATTTTATTGTAATGAGGGCATAATGAGAAAAAGTTACATTTGGATGCTGGAGATTCCCACTTTTCCACCTTTCTTTGTCTGCCTCTAGGACACGTCTCATTACAAGAAGTATGGTATGTATGGTTTCCTGTCAGCCCAAAGGATCATGTTTTTCTCTGTCTTCCCATGGAACCCTGTCATTCACAAAATGTATGTTGTCCTGCTACCTGGCCTGTGCCTTCCTTCTCGGCCCATATCTAGCCATCTGCCCATTCTAACAATATGGCCACCTTATTAGAGGTAAACACACACACACACCACCAGTATCATCACTACCACCACCACAAGCACCACCACAATAAAACATTAAAACAATATATACTTGTGACAAAAAATGTTAACGATTAAGATATAGAAGAGAACTACTTAAATCATACAACACAACTTTATCTCAAAGATTATCAAAAAGCAAGAGTGTCTATTCTCATCATTTCTATTTACCATTTTACTAGAGGTTTTAGCCTCTATAATAGGTAATAAAGAGAAATAACAAGTCACACAGATGGGGGAAAAAGAAGAAAAACTCTATTTATTTGTAGGTGATATGACTTTGTGTTGAGAAACACTCTTAAAAATCTAAAAATGTAATCTTTAATGAGCAAGTAAACCAAGCAATTTTGTAGGAAACAAGGTCAATATACAATATTTAATTGCATTTTTATATATTCTCAGTAAACATTTAGAAAATAAAATAAAATAATACAATTAAAACACAGTTTAAAACATCAAATTTCCTAGAATATATTTGTCAAAGAATATGCTAGACTTCTAAAATAAAAACCATAAGACATTGCTGATAGTAATTTAAAATCCTTACAATGCTATTTTGTGATTTGAAATGCTCATATTAATACCATGTCAATTTTTCCCAAATTGATCTACAGATTCAACATGGTACTAATCAAAATACCAAAAAGGTCTTTTGTAGATATTGACAGTTTGGTTTTAAAAATCTATATGTAAGTGCAAAATAACAAAAATAAAGAATTTGGGAAAAAAAAGTTGGAAGTTGCCTGATTTCAAGGAATAGTCTAAAAATAGTATAATCAAATGGACTGTTAGAGAGATGTTCTGAAGCAACAGGATTATTTTTATTTATTTTATTTTATTTTATTTTTTTTGTGGTACGCAGGCCTCTCAGTGTTGTGGTCTCTCCCATTGGGGAGCACAGGCTCCAGACACGCAGGCTCAGCAGCCATGGCTCATGGGCCTAGCCGCTCCGTGGCATGTGGGATCTTCCCGGACTGGGGCATAAACCCATGTCCTCCGCATCAGCAGGCGGACTCTCAACCACTGTGCCACCAGGGAAGCTCTAGGACTATTTATTAAAATACTCTTTATTATAGGCTATTGTTGCTACTGTAAATAAAATTCCTTTTGATTGTGAATATATTTTTCATCTGAGGGTGAAGCTATCTGATTGTTGGACTTTACCCATTGGTAAATATAGTGTAGCTATGTCCAATTGTTTATGAAGCATCCCAGCATTGTATGTGCAATTTTCAGAAATGCCGTCTAAAATGAACTGGTGAACACACAGCAAAACTCTTCAGTCACAAGTGGTATTTTTGCCCCTAAAATCTATGTTCATCTTAGAATATGATCTTAGATACTGCACATAAAAGGCAACTGTACACGGAAACTGAGCACATGAACACCCTCCTGTTTCAGATGGCATCAACACACCTGATACTCAAACATTGAATAACCTTCTAAGATGCATGTTTTTCCTTGCAAATTTCTTTTTTGTAGTATCACATTCCATAGGATAGTGGTTAAGAGCATACATTGTGGAGTCAGACTACTGGCATTGAAAACCTGGCCTACTTTGGTTCCAGTTTCTATTGCACAGAGACCTAATACACTTCACAGAAATTAACTCAAAATGGGCCATATACAATGTAAAACTTCTAGAACACAACATAAGAGAAAACCAAGATGACATTGGGTACAGCAATGATTTTCTAGTTACAACATCAAAGACATGATCCAAGAAAAAAATAATGGATAAGTTGTATTTCATTAAAATGAAAACTCTGTTCTATTAAATACAATGTCAAGAAAAGGAGAACACAAGCCACAGACTGGGAAAAATATTGGCAAAAACTCTAATGAAAAACTGTTACCCAAAATACACAAAGAACTCTTAAATAAAGAACAATGTGAAAACAAACAACCTAATTAAAAAATGAGCCAAAGATCTTAACAGACATCTCATCCAAGAAGATATATAAATGGAAAATAAGAGTTGAAAATCTTACTCTGTTCATTTTAAAGATGGGGAAAATGTACTCTCGAAAGTTTAAGTGATTTACCTATAGTTACAACATAACTATATTGCAAACACTGGGTCCAAAATATAAGTCCCTGCTTCCCCAGATATGCTTGTCCAACACAAGACCGAAAATGCCATCTTCTCTCAAATGACATAGTAACCAGGCTGTGCTCTATCATTTACTAACTTTAAAAAGTAAGAACTTGACATTTTATTAAGGAAACTAGTTTCTCTCATCGTTAATGGTTTACTGTGATAAGAAGAACAAGGAGTCTGAGTTTTCACTCCATGATTAACTAATTATGGACCCTTGAACTTGCTTGATGTCTAATCTCTTCAAACCTGTTTAGTTATTTGTAGAATTAATAAAATAATATATTAAATTATCTTGAAATGATACCTGGTCCTTAATATAACTGCATTACATTAATAACTTTTAAAGAAATATATATTTTGGTACTTTAAAAAGACTTATTAATTATTATTTTTATAACCTTATATGACTGTATATTGTTACTAAAACTAAAATTTTCCTTTCACCAGTGTTGGATTCAAAAAAGTTCACATCACTTTTTACTGTTTATTTATTCATTCATTCAACAAATATTTTTGTAACTCATTAATAGCCAGAATCTGTTCAAGGAACTGAGACTAGCAATGAACAAATAAAAGTAGATGGCTTTATTCTTCCATTTATAGACTTGAAATGTTGTCTTTCTCTTCCTCTGGACACAAGTCCCTATTTTTCCTACTAAGTTCCATACTTTGGAGACAAAATAAATACTCAGAGGGCAGCCTAATAACCACCCCTATTATTATTCCCTCTGAAGATAATGAAGATAATGGGGCTGGCATATTTTTTCATGGGTAAGTGGGATAAAGAAGAAGTCATTCTCTTAGAGTAACATTTAAGCCTTGTGTTTTCATTGTGTAATATTGTAAGTCATGCCATATTTCCTTACTCAGCTCTTTATCCACATTTCCTGTAGCATGCTCAACAATGCCAGGATAGCCAGAAGTGAAGGCATGCCAATCCCAGTCACATTTTGAGAATGTATTCACTTTCCTTAAAATAATTTTATGGATATTATAATTGAGTAACCAGCAAAATCATTCTTCACTCTCATGGCGAGTTTCCCCATTTACCCCTGAGTCCTTCCCTTAGAGCACACCCAATTTGGGGCTATTTCAGTCCATCAGTCATGGTCAGCATAAGTTAATATTGCCACAAATAAAATCATCTCAAACTTTAGTGAGTTAAAATGCTCATTTTGTTACGCTATGTTTCTGTGGGTCTGAAATTTAGACAAGGCACAGCTAGGGTCTTTTATTCTCAGCTATTCTCATAATCCACAGTCAGCAGTAAAAAAGTTGTTTTCTATTTCTTCAGATATCCTGGTTAATGTCTGGGATAAAGAAAGTTACTGAGCTATGTATATTTCATCGACCAGGTCAGCCTGAGCTTTTATGAGTGTCATCTAGGCAGGTTTCCAAAGGACAGAGTGGAAGAAGTCAAGGTTTTTGAGGCTTTGGTTTTGAATTGGCTCAAGGTCAAGTCCACGTAATTCTACTGATCAAAGTGAATCAGAGGGCCACCCAGATCATCATCTTTTGATGATGCAAGGAGCTACAAAGTCATGTTGAAATATATATATATGGAGAGAGGAAAAGGGCAGTCATTTGCACAAACAATCTATAGTAGTCCTCAGTCTGCCACAATTAATATTACTTCCACCTGAAAAATACTCTCAGCCATGCTGAGGACCCTGAAAGGCTCAGGCATTGATGTCTTTATGCTCAAAGTCCAGGATGCTGGTGTAATATCAGGCTGAGGAAAACCTCCTAAAATGCAGATTTTCTTTATTCGTAGATCTTTGAACTAAAAATACAAGTAATCTTACCTCCACAGAGAAAGCATAACCACAATAAATACTCCAATTCAAAACAAGGAGAATAGAAGCAATTACTGCTCTAGAGCAGCTTTGAAAGCCTGTGAGATATACTTTTTATTTTTAAAAAGTCAGTTTCTATGCTATTAATAATGGATTAACTGGGGAGATAAGAGCAGCTGCAATTCTAACAATTTTATATCCTCTTCTTGCTTTTTCTTCTCCATTTAATCCACAGAAATTTGGAAGTAAAACTGACTCAAATTTCTATTAAAATTGCATCACTTCAGTGTAAAGAATAGGCATACTCAGGGAATGGGGCTCAGGTCCTGGCTCTCCCATTCACCTCAGCTCACTCACGATTGCTCCTCATCATTTATAAATGATGTGTTGGATTGGCATATTTATAAAAAATTCAAATAAAAGAGTCTCAAGTACAGTTATTGCAAGCATAGATTTTTCGTATTTTTCTGAAATATTTTCTTTATGCTTAGAGATTTGCTGTTATATAAATAAATACTGTTTACAATTTTTTTTCTTCCTCATCATTTAATCACTTAAATATACAAATAGACTTTTAAAAATGCTTTATTTTTTAAGAGCAGTTTTAGGTTTTTAATAAAATTGAGAGGAAGAAACAGATTTCCCACATACCCACTGCCCTCACAGAAGTATACTCTCCCCCATTATCAACATCACTCACCAGATTGGTATATTTTTTACTGAAGTTAAACCTACATTGACCCACCGTAATCACCCAAAGTACATAATTTATCTTAGAGTTCACTCTTGCTGTTGTACATTCTATGAGTCCGGACAAATGCATACTGAGATATCCATTATTATAGTATTATACAGTATATTTTCACTGCCCTAAAAATCCTCTGTGCTCTGCCTATTCATCTCCTCATGACTGCCTCAGACAGCCGCAAATCTTTTAACTGTTTCCATAGTTCTGCCTTTTCCAGAAGGTCATATGGTCCAAACCATACAGTATATAGCTTTTTCATATTGACTTTTTTTGCTTAGTAATATGCATTTGATTCCTCCATGTCATTTTATGGCTTGATAGCTCATTTCTTTTTGCACTAAATAGTCATGAACTGTCTACATGAATCACAATTTTTTAATTTATTCATCTATTTAAGGACATCTTGGTTGCTTCCAAATTTGGGCAAATATGAATAAAATTGCTGTAAACATCCGAGTGCAGCTTTGTTTATGGATATGAGTTTTTAACTCCTTTGGGTAAATATCAAGGAACATGATTGCTGGATCATGTAGTAAGAAGTGCATTTAGTTCTGTAAGAAACAACAAAATTGTCTTCTGAAGAGGCTGTGTCATTTTGTATTCCCACCGATAGTGTATAGATTGCTTTGAATCTATAGGTTCCTGTTGCCCCACACGTTCAACAGCATTTGGTGTTGTCAGTGTTCCAGATTTTGGCCATTCCAATAGGTATGTAGTGGTATTTCATTTTTTAAATTTGCATTTTTCTGATGACATAGAATGTGGAACACCTTTTCATGTGCTTATTTGCCACATATATGTCTTCTTTGGTGAGATGTCTATTAAGATCTCTGGCCCATTTTTAATGTTTTTATCTGTTTGTTTCTTTTCTTATTGCCAAATTTTAAGAGTTCTTTGTATATTTTGGATAGGAATCTTTTATCAGATTTCTTCTGCAAATATTTTCATCAAGGCTGTGGCTTGTATTCTCATTCTCTTCATATTCTCATTCATAGAGTCAAAGTTTTAAAATTTAATTAAGTCCAATTTATCCATTATTTGTTTCTTGGATCATTCCTTTGGTGTTATAACTGAAAATAATGTCCAAACCCAAGGTCATCTAGGTTTTCTCTTATGTTATATTCTAGGATTTTACAGCTTTGTGTTTTACATTTGGGTCTATAGTCTATTTTGAGTAATTATTTTGTGAAGTGTGTAATTTTTTTGTATGTGGATGTCCAGATATTCCAGCACCAATTTGAAAAGACTATATTTGCTCCATGTATTGTCTTTGCTCTTCTGTCAAAGATCAATTAACTATATCTATGGAGGTCCATTTCTGGACTCCCGATTCTGCTCCATTGACATCTTTATCAATAGCATGCTGTCTTGGTTGCTGTATTTTTATAGTAAATCTTGAAGTTGCATAGTGTCAGTCCCCCAGATTTGTCCTTCTCCTTCAATGTTGTGTTGGCTCTTCTGGGTCTTTGGGCTCTCCATATAAACTTTAGAGTCAGTTTGTTGAAATCCATGAAATAACTTGCAGGGATTTTTATTGGAATTTCTTTGAATCTATAGCTTAATTTGAGAAGAACTGATATCTTGACAATGTTGAGTCTTCTTGTCCATGAACATCGAATGTCTCTCCACTTATTTAGTTCTTCTTCAATGCCATTCTTCAATGTTTTGTAGTTTTCCCCACATAGATCCTGTATATATTTTGTTAAATTTATACCTATTTTATTTTGGGGAGGTGCTAATGTAAATGGTATAGTGTTTTAATATCAAATTCCACTTGTTCATTGTTGGTATGTAAGAAAGTGATTGGCTTTTGTTTATTAAAATTGTATCCTGGAACCTTGCTATAACTGTTTATTAGTTCCAGGAATTTGTCTATTCTATTGGATTTTCTATATAGACAATTATTTCGTCTCTGAACAAAGACCATTTTATTTCTTCCTTCTCAATCTGTAAACATTTTTTTTTCCTTTCTTATCTTATTTAATTAGTTAGTTCTTCTAGTACAATATTGAAAAGAAGTGGTGAGAGGGGACATCCTTGCCTTACCTGATATTAGTTGGAAAATTTTGAGTTTCTCACCATTAATTATGATGTTAGCTGTAGGACTTTTTGTAGATATTATTTATCAGTTTGAGGATGTTCCTCTCTATACTACTTTACTGAGATATTTTATCATGAATGAGTGTTGGACTTTATTCAAATGTTTTTATTTTGTATCTATTGATATGATGATGCAATGTTTTGTTTTGTTTTGTTTTGTTTTTTGTGGCACGCAGGCCTCTCAACACTGTGGCCTCTCCCGCTGTGGATCACAGGCTCTGGATGCGCAGGCTCAGCGGCCATGATTCACGGGCCCAGCCGCTGCGCAGCATGTGAGATCTTCCCGGACTGGGGCACGAACCTGCATCCCCTGCATCGGCAGGAGGACCCCCAACCACTGTGCCACCAGGGAAACCCACAATGTTCTTTTTTTAACTGCTGATGTGATAGAACATGTTGAGTTTTTTAATGTTGAATAATCCTTTAATTTAATTAGATGAAAGAAATATCTGTGTAAAAATAAAGAAATATATATAAGATATTTATAGATATAAATATCTTATATAATAGTTGAGAGAAATATTCACTTTTTAAAAAATTAAAATTATTATGAAAATTAAATATTGATACATTATCTTCCAGTTCATTGAGATTAAAGTGTGTAGTCTTTTTTTCATAACCACATATATTTTTATATTAACTTGGACTGAAAGTCCTATTACTGTCTTCTATTATTTATCTTTCAATTTCTTTTCTCTCTTTTATTTTTAATTCCATTGGAATGTTTTCTTTTCATTAGCATTTACCTATTTTTTCTGGAATGCAATTGTCTTATCTCCATCAGGACCATCCAACATTTATTTTACAAACAAGATTAATATATTTCAAACTTTGTTAAATATCCCTTTTATTATATTATTTCATTGATTAAAAACATTCACTAGTTTTCTAAGATTCTGAAAAATACTTACACTTTAGCTTTTGATATCTCTGAGGCTTTTTATATGTTAGCTCCAAGGAGTATTCCCAAGAATATATCCACTCATTTTTTGCCAAACTTTATTCCAATCAAACTACTCTACCTTTAATTCATGGGTCCTGACTTACTCTGCAATGAACCAAAGTTTGTAATTTACTCTTGCTATGACAAAGTATCTCAATATTGATGCTAGTATTCCTAATAATATGATATTGATTAAATTTTATTATCATTTTGTTTTGTGTACCCTTAATTACATATGGTGGGTATAGATGATTTTACTATTTCTATCTTTTAATCTTCCTACTAGCTTTATAAATGGTTCATCCACTACCGTTTACATATATCTGTCTTTACCAATAATATTTTCCTTTCATAATGTTCATATTTCCAGTTTTGTCCTTTTCTTTGCTGCTTAGAGAAGTCACTTTAACATTTCTTGTAAAACCAGTTTAATAACTTTATCAGGTAGAGTATTCTTGGTTGTAGGGCTTTTTATCTTGTAACACTTTGAATATAGTGTGCTGCACTCTTCTTGCCTGGAAAATTTCTTCTGAAAAGTCAGCTGATAACCTTATGGGACTTCTCTTGCTTTTCTCCTGTTGCTTTTAAGAGTCTTTAACTTTAATTTTTGCCTTTTTAATTACCATGTGTCTTCCTGTGGACCTTTTTAGGTTCATTTGAACCTGGATATCTGTTTCTTTTCTGGTTAGGAAAGTTTTCAGTTCTTACTCTTTTCTCCCCATCCTTTCAACTGTCAAATTCTTAATCACAGAAGTTTTGAGTTTTTTTTTTTTTTTAATCTAGATAAAAATCAAGAGAACTTTGCAAGCTTTTTTCAAGTGGTTCAAATATTCCCTTTAGGCAGAAGAAAAACAGTATCCTCTGTATTTGAGGCATGAAGTGGCAACTTCTTCAAATAAGTTCTCTACCCTTTTCTCTTTCTCTTGTTTTTCTAGAACCCCTATAATGTGAATGTTACTATGCTTGTTGTTGTCTAAGAGGTCTCTTAAACTATCCTAATTTTTAAAACTACGTTTTTCTCTTCAGACTGGGTGATTTCCACTACTCTGTCTTCCAGATTATGGATTTTATCCTCTGTATTGTCTAATATGCTGTTGATTCCTTCTAGTGTATTTTTTTTTATTTTAGTTATTGTATACTTCAGCTATGTTTACTTCTTTAAATTTTCTTGCTATTTGTTGAAATTCTTACTCTACTCATTTATTCTTCTCCTGAGTTCAGTGAGCATCTTTATGATCATTACTTCAAACTTTTTATTGGATAAAATGCTTTCCCCCATTTCATATAGTTCTTTTTATCTAAATTTTGGTCTTTTTGTTTTGTTTGAAACATATCCCTTTATTTACTCATTTTGTCTAATTCTCTGTGTTTATTTCTATGTAATTGATAGGTTGGTTACATTTCCCAATCTTGAAGAAGTGGTCTTATGTAGGTGTTATTTTATGGGGCCCAGCGGCATGCTCCCCTGTGCTCACCAGAACTCTATACTCTAGTGTTATCTCCTATGTGAGCTGTGTGATCCCCTTTGTTGTGGTGGGGCTGGCTTCTATGTGTGCTGTTGGTAAACAGAGCTGGCCCCTAGGCCAATTGGCTGCGAGGCCCTGTCTCATGCACTGGCTGCTGGTGCGCTGGTTTGCAAGGTAAGCTTCCTGCATGGTCAACTGTGCCCCCCAGAGGCCACAGGGCTATTTCTGGTCCACTGATGTGTGTGACCAGGTCCCTGCACAGTAGCCTTCATGGCCTGGAGATGTGGGGCTGCTTCTTGCCCACTAAAATTCAGGAATTCCAAAGCTCATTATTGAAGAATTAAGAATTATTAAGAATGAGAGAGATAATTAAACAATTAATTAATACCTAAACACATCATTAAAGGGAGTAAAATGGATGAATTAACTTGAAAATTAATTCAGAGTACACTGCATTTTATTAATAGTTTTAATACTGTTTTTTGCTATGAGGATGGAAAAGATAGCATTTCAATCTCCTTTGGAGAATTTCTAACATTCATCATATCTCTTCTTTTTTTCTCTTCACTTATATCACTTCTTCTAACTCTATACTTACCATCCATATACCAAAATATGTACAATTCTTAGTAGAATGGTTGGAATTTGTTAGAGGATGTAGATGTTGTATAGGATTTAGATTTCTTCCAAAAAGCAAAAAATTGATGATTTGGAACCAATGGAATAAATTCACTCATCACAAACTCCACAATCTTCACATTTCTGACCATGAATATGTGGAATAGGGGGCTCATAATTCACCTAGAATAATTTTAATGTATTCAAATCAATACTGTCGTATTTCAATATCTCTGAACAGGGAAGAGTGAAGTCATCCTCAGGTGTAGTGAAAGAGAACCTAGGCTGATGTGCATTATACCTGTTTGTGGACTCCAGTTCTGATTATTCCCTGTGTGGTAATCAGTGAGGATTGTTTGTAACTTTAGGTTTCTCATAACATTACCCATGTTGTTACATAATATAGTCGTTATTTCCAGTTTATTAAAAGTATCATGTTTTCCTCTTCCATGAAAAAAGCAAGCATGCAACTCAGCCCTGTTTCTTGATAGTCCCACTGTCCATTTTATGTTTCCAGATAAGCTCACTTTTACAGCTGTTAGTGCATTTAAGTTTTTGTCTCTTCAGTGATATATTTCATTGTCAAAAATAAGTAAATTTTTATCTGTAGAAGACATTTTACTTATTTCATGTAATCAAAATAAATAAATAAATAAATAACCCCCCAAACAACAACAAAAAAAAAAAACCAAGGATATTTGAAAATATGTGTAATTTCTTCCAAAATTTCCTGATTTAAAATCTAAAACAGTTTCCATTGTTAGGTTTTTGTTTTGTTTTGTTTTGTTTGTATATGCTATATGGCACTGAACATAAAGTAAGCTATGTTAAAATTTGGATTCTAAATACTTTCACAATGGGTCAAAAAACAGAGAATGCAGTCCATAGTGATGACGAATTATATGAGATAAAAAACGATTCCATGTGAGTCCATTATTTATCTAGTATTATTTTAGAATCAGTGTATTATTATGGCCTAAGTGTTATGGTAATTGTAATTTAGTTAAATTTTATTTATGTGTTAAATGAATTAGAGTGTGAACACTTGTTCAACAAACTCAATTTAACCACCAAAACTCCATGTTTTCAAAATCATGAAAGGCCTTGACTGTCTAGGTGGACAACTCAGTTTAATTAGGATATTAAGAATCTACAATAAAGTACTTTATTGGTAACATACTAAAACTTTCATTATTTAGAAATTCATATAAAATAATAGATATATTTAATAATTTCACAACAAACAAGTCTGTACCAGGCTGAGACCCTTTCAACAAAGAGATCAATGTTAGCATCATACTCAGTAAAATATACTAGTAGTTCAGTAATAAGACATATGTACTTCATGTAGCCCTGATATTATGCACTAAGAAGGGCTTATCACTTTTTTCTTGGCCACGCTGTGTGCCATGTGGGATTTTAGTTCCTTGACTAGCAATCGAACGTGTGCCTCCTGTATTGGGAATGCAAAGTCTTAACCACTGGACTGCCAGGGAAGTCCCCACTTCTTATTTTTTTTTTTTTTCTGGCCAAATGCATTATCTAATCAGGAGGAAATATCAGCTAAGCTCACATTGTGGAAACACTCTGTCAAACATTTGACTGGTACTTTTCCAAAGTGTGAGGGTTATATAATACAATGAAAGACTGAGAAATTGTCATAGATTTAAGGAGACTAAAGAGACATAATAACTAAATTCAATGTGGTAACTTGCAATGGATCCTGGAATAAAAAGAAAAAAAATATTAACAGATAAAACTGGAAATAGCAAAATATAATCTATAATGTAGTTAATAGTATATCAGTATTAATTCTTAGTTGATAATTGTATCAGGGATATGCAAAATGAAAGAAAGAAAGAAAGAAAGAAAAGGAGGGATGAAGGGAGGAAGGAAGGAATGAAGAAAGCAAGCAAGCAAGAAAGAAAGAAGAAAGAAAGAAAAAAGAAAGAAAGAAAAGAAAATAGGGGGCCTAGAGGAAACAGAGACAATGCAGTGGCAGGAAAATATGTTTAATCGAGTTTTACATTTATTAGTTAATGCAGGCACACACAAAAACAACATTAAGGAGTGATAATAGCTCTTTTTTTTTTCAGTTCTTGAAAAACAAACTATGTCAAACTTAAAAGTTCAAATATACTTTACACTTTCATCTAACTTCCCATGAATCTAAAATATTTAAATATTATTTTCTTAGTTTGTATTTTAATCCTATAAAATGATCATCTTATTGTCTTTTTTTCCTCCATATTTATCAAGTTGTAGGAACAAAGTATTTCTTAGACTTTGAGATATAGCTATAAGTTGAGAAGGGGTGTTTCCTATATAGAAAACTTTTTAAAATGTTTTCTTCAAGCTCATCATATACTTAATCATGGATTATTGCTGATACAATGAGATTACACTGATGGCTTGTTAACAAATTATACTTTATCTTAGATTTGCTGAAGGAGTCAGACCTACTGGTCCTTGAAAACTATGTGACTCATTTACTGGGAGACATTTATATTAGCCAAACACATCGGTGAGCTTTCTGACCATCATGTGGCAAATGAAGAGATTAGTAACTTGTCTCAAACTTCTTTTCGTATTTTGCCTGATACACTAAACACAGTAATTGACTGAGTTTCTACCTTTGTCAGGTAAGAGCCATATCAGTATTCCCAACTTTCACAATTTAACTAACACAACATAAATAATTCTATGCATATGTTAAAAAGGGGCTATACATGCTCTTTGGATTTATAAAATTCATCTAAGCACCTCTCTGCTTTTTGGAAAAACTTATTTAAATCAGAATTTAAGTGGAAAAATAGTAATGGAGGAAGGCTCCTTCTGTTGCTCAAATCCAGTCATTTTCATCTGTGTGTCTCTGGGTTTGTCAAATTTGAAGGATGAAACAAGCAGAGCAGACATTTTTCCTCACTACTGCTTCAACATAAGAGAATCCAATCCTGTGTTTTGAAGATGCTCACAGATATGATTTGGGAGGAAAGCAAACTTGAATTCTTAAAAACAAGTTTGAGAAATAACTCATAAAATCATATCCTTACTTCCAGGCAAAAAAAAATGAAAGTCAAAGATGAAAAATGATATTGCTTTGTTAGGGTTAGAACTATGGGAAAAATCAAATTTCTTTGACTCTTGATTTTACATCCAGTTGTCTTATAAATTCTAAAGATCATCAGGTACATTTGCCTTTTTAAAAAATCAGAAACAGGTCTCCATAAAGAAACAGGGTTATATACTTACATTTAGATGTATTCTTTCCAAAAATTATAACTTGGTTTTATACAAGAAGACCAGAACAAAAATATTCTTGCATAGAATCTATATTATCAAGAGACTACCTTTTATTATTAATTGGTTAATTACTTTTATTTATCAATAATCTGTGGGTGCCAAGAAATTCCTTATGTCATAGAATAGGATGATGAGTAGGACAGTGAAAATTTGTGCACCTCTGAAGGTAGAGACAGGCTAAACACACATACAGAAACATAAAACATACAGTATGAGAAAAAATTAAAAGTGTTATTTAGAGAGAGTAACTGATGATCAGCAAATGCTTTAGAGTAGATCTGGACAGGAAGCTAAGAGAAGACAGACAACTGACTAGTATGTTCCTGAGGAAGCCCCTTCTTTCAAGAGAAAAGAACAAAGGTGATGGAGCAGAAGCGAGCTTGGTAGGATTGAACAGCGACATAATTAGAGCCCTGAAAACAAGAGTGCATGTACATGGTGGGAGAGGGAGACAAACATCCTAATATGCAGGGCCATTGTGCTGCAGATTTTATTCTAAATTCAGTGGAAAGCTATCAGGTGATTTTCTGCCAAGTGGTTGATTTGATCTGTTTTCAATTTTAGAAAAATAATTATAAGCTGGAAGGTGGTTACAGTAACCATTCAGTGAGAGTAGATGGTGGAATAAAGGGTTAGATAAAAAACATGTGAATATAACTGACACAATTTTGAGGCAGCACCACTAAAACTCTTGATGGATTTTGTAAGATATATGGCACTTTACATATATCCAGTACATATGCTAACCTATGTCTCACCTTGCGATTTAGGATATGCTCTTGCAGGTAACAAACTTCTAGTCCAAGGCTTGAAAGTATTGTAAAAACAAAATATACATTGCTTATCTCTTAATTTTATTTTTCATTTTGATTAAGTTATTTCAGTTTGTTAATCATCTCATGGGTTTTGAAACTCAGGCCACTGAATAATTTTGAAAGTCTGGCAAGCTTTACTAAATTGGAGAAATGGAGATAGCTTACATTAAACCAATCCAAACAGCTTAAGATTTCATAACAGCTCCAAACTTATTTTGGCCACTGAGCTGCGAGACTTTTGTAAACCTAATCACATAGTGCAGTACCTTTCTCCATCTCTAAATCTTGGTGAAATTTTTTCTCCCTCTAACTTTTTTTTCCCTACGCCATTGTACAAAACACAACAACACAGAGAAGTACTAATTTTCTTTGTGCTTATCAGTGTACTTCCTTCCAATTTCTCCTTTCAATTCAGTTCCTGGGCCACTTAATATGTTCAAAACATATGGGAGAATTTATATGAACAAAATGGCCATCTACCTCATGCTCATCATCAAGAACAGTTAGTAAATCCGAGGCTGACTTTATCAGGGTTAGATTTTTAGCCCATAGTAAAATATAAAATCCTCAGAAGTGGAAGTCTAAGACACAAAATTAATTTTGAGAAAAATTTGTTTGCTTTGTCTCTTTAAATTTAATATATAAAATTAAATAGTAAAAGAGAAAATGCCCAGGAATACAAAGTCTGTACACGGGGTATGTATATGTGCTTGTCCTTTATTTCAAAGAAACATCTGTATGGGATATTGGAGAGTATAAAATGGACTGCCCTGCTGTTGCCGTTTCATTTAAAGGATACCTTCATTGTGCAAGAAATAATTAACTTCAGTATGACTTTCACTTTTAGATGTTTTACAATTCAAGATGTGAGAAAGTTTGACCAGGGGCCCTGAGTTCCTTCGATGGGCCCATTGTTACACTCTCAAGTTTCATGCAAAAAAAAAAAAAGAAAAAAAGGCTCTGCCTAGCCTTTCATTACAGTGCATGAAATCTCTGTATTTTACTGTAATGAAGAATATCTAGCTGCACAGTAATAATTTGTTAGCACAATATTGAACTTACTACTACTGATACATTCCAAAACCCAGCTGAGAAGAAAAATAAGTTTCTTTACATATTCTAAAATCTCTGGACTAAATCAGAGAAATGTATATGTGAACAATAGCTGCTTTAGTGGTCTGCTGTTGGATGGTCTTTACCAAACTATGTTTTGGAAAGTTGTCTTAGATATGGGAAAAGGAGTACCTTTTACCTCCTTCTTCTCTTGCCCTTTGAGTATATAGTTCTGGAGATGGCGCTAGTAAAGACTGAAAATTACAGTAATAGGAGTCATTAATATTGGCAAGAGAAAAGTCTATTTCTCTAATACATGATTTCTCAGTAAAGGTGATATTGTCTCTAAAAGTGTTGAACACTGATTGGTTCTAGAGGAGAAGAGGTGAAAAAGCTTGCTACTATATGCATAAATCAGAAATACACATATAGTACATAAAGAGGTACATAGTATATCTGTGTTAAAAATTCATGGAGGGGTGGATTAGGAAAAAATTAGGAAAATGTGCAATTCTCTCCTTAAAGGGGTAACAATGAAAAAGAAAAGTGAGAAACACTTCTAACAGATACTTAACCCTGAACAACTTAAACTAAACTCTTGAGCAGTATAGAAAAGAATTCATTCACTCTCATCAGCAAGTATGGTTCTAATTATTAGATTGTTCACTTACTCCAGATATTGCAGGGCAAACCGTATGTATTATCACAGGAAACCCCCTTGCTGTACTTCCTAGATGGGTTACTTTGAGGGAATCCATTCATTACATTGTATGGTGTCTTCATGTTGAGGGCCTTTGAATGAAACATTGCCCTCATGTGGATCTTGGGAATAATTATTCTCTTGAGCATCTGTTTTGTTGTCTTATGAAACTTATGAAATCTATAAATTTATTTCCCTCCTCACATGACTAACAGAAAACATAATGAAAAAAAAGTGCCCAAATATAAAATGCTTGAAAGCATGTATTTATATTAGCCTAATTTTGGTGGATGTATCTTGCTTTCTTGCATATTTTTCTTTCTCACTATTTTAGCTTATTTTTTAAGTTTATTTGATCATAAATGAATCTTTTTATGGTTTAAGCTACCTGCAATCATTTTTGTAATAAGGAAGAGGTACTAAGTTTTTACTTTTTATTTATTTATTTTTTAAATTTCAGGCTTGCAAATTTACTGTGGACTCTTCTGGAATTAAAATTCCAAGTGAGTAAACTCAGAATTATATTTAGTCATTTAATAATAACACTTTAAGGGTGGATGTCACCCTTTGTGAGTGTTGAGAATGAGCTTTGATTATGTGTGCATATCTTAAAGCATAGAGCCCGATCAGTTTCTAGGAGAAAGAAATAGAAAGGAATGAAGTTGTATATTCCTCACCTGTTTTTCATTACAGAAAACAGACTGACAAACAAACAAGCAAAAAAAAAGTAAGTAATCCTCATATAATGCAAACTCAAAATGTTTTGGAGATATGTGATTTCAACTCTATTAGGAGAAACTCCTGAAGGACTAATGCACTATGGCTGAGAATATAGACTTGTCAACAAAAAGACCTCTGTGTAAAGAGATTTATGTTCCTCAAATGTTTAAAGTTAAAAATGACCTAGATGTGAAATAGTATATTGAAGGAAACCTTTGGGCTTCAGCACATGGCTACTCTTGCTTGTTGCAATAAAGCACCAATCTTTGGACCAACAAGTGCAATTGAACAAATTTTCATTGCCAAAAGACCCTAACTCCTTAAATACATGCCTTGAGAAGTGGAGGCCTGTGAGTGGTCTGCAATAGAGGACATAAATTGCTTAAAAGTGGGAACCAGTAAAGAAAAATGAGAGGTCCTCAATATTCCCATAACTAGATCATATTGAAACTTAGCAAAGACACAAAGGTGTTGTTATAGGCGCTAAGCTGCCTCCTCCAACTAAACTGCTACTTGGCTGCGTATTTCTATGAACTGTAAATCCAGATGATTCTGTTGTAGGATTTTAATTAGTTTGCTTGATTGGTTGTTTCCTTATTTTTTTTTTAAAGTTCTCCTGGAATTATTTAACATTCTCTTTTAAATTTCCTTATTTAACAAAAGGAAAATTCTCAAAGGAAATTTCCCAGGAACAATAGTTGCAAAGTTATATGGCTATTTTTAGGTTATAAACTAATTAATCAATAGTGTCCTTTTGTAGTAGTGGGTTATGTAGTCAAACTTAAAACACAAGATCCTTGCAATCTAAGGAGTAGTTAAAAAGAACCATGTTTAGTAATTTAAATTCATATTAGGTGCTTAAACACATGACTCTTAAAAATCCTCTATTAAAGCAGGAAATAATACCCATGTTTAAGGAAAGAATATACCAGAGTTTAGCTCAAATTTTGTAATATAAATGATATATGTGGGCTTCCCTGGTGGTGCAGTGGTTGAGAATCTGCCTGCCAATGCAGGGGACACAGGTTCAAACCCTGGTCTGGGAAGATCCCACATGCCGCGGAGCAACTAGCCCCGTGAGCCACAATTACTAAGCATGCACGTCTGGAGCCTGTGCTCCAACAAGAGAGGCCGCGATAGTGAGAGGCCTGCGCACTGTGATGAGGAGTGGACTCCACTTGCTGCAACTAGAGAAAGCCCTCGCACAGAAATGAAGAGCCAACATAGCCATAAATAAATTTTAAAAAAAGGCAAAATTCCTTCAAAAAAAGTGATATATGTGAAATTTTTTTCTAATCTAATTTTAAACATCAGAGTGGCATTTTAACTGTAGTTATGAAACTCAATGTGGTAATCATGTTGTTGCCATCCCTGGAATAGATTTTAATGTATAACTGCCATTTCAAGGTAGTCAACTTACTGAAGTCATTCCCTAAGTTGTAATTTCCCATGTAGTAATTGATGGTGTCTTACCTATTTTTCTGGCAAAATGTCATGTCCCCTTAAACCTTGAAAATATCATTCTAAAAATTCTCCAACCTTTGAATATTTAAAGAAAAACTAAAGTTTTATTCATAGAATCTAGCTTTCATATCATGGAAGGATATAAAAACTTTTGATAGCACCTGTTCTTATTTTATAACTGAAATAAATTCTACTTTGCTATAAAGCTACCTAAAATGTTACCTGGATGATAACTTTTCTTCTAAATATCACAACCATGAAAAAGTAGTAATGTTGCAGTTACAAGTTATAGTATAGAAAAGAAATAATTAAAATATCAAACATACTGTTGAAATTATAAGTAATGAAAGAGAAATACAGCCTCACATAAAATCAAAAAAGTTTGATGCTATGGGTCTACAGATTTTCATATATTTTTTCACCAGATTTACATATGTAGATTTGTAACTGGATACATCTTTAGATAAGTGGAATCTGAATTTTATAAATATATAGTAAAATATTCTCAGTAGGATTTCATTTTTCAGTTTATGTAGAAGAACAAACTAACACATAATCAGTGTGAAGTTTTGAGACAGCCTAATATCTAGTTCTTTATCCATTAGTAAGCCGCTGTCTCTCCCTACATCTTATTATAGGGCTGCTGTAAATATTAAATGAGATAACAGTGTCTCTGAAAGTTTTCTTCCTTTTCAGTATTAACATTCATATACTCAAGAAGCATCTGTTGAGGACTTCCCTGGTGGCACAGTTGAGAATCCACCTGCCAATACAGGGGACATGGGTTTGAGCCCTGGTCCGGGAAGATCTCACATGCTGCAGAGCAACTAAGCTCCTGTGCCGTAATTACTGAGTCTGCGATCTAGAGCCCACAAGCCACAACTACTGAGCCCACGTGTCACAACTACTGAAGCCCACACACCTAGAACCTGTGCTCTGCAATAAGAGAAGCCACCGGAGAACACATGCACTGCAACAAAGAGTAGCCCCTGCTCACCACAACTAGAGAAAGCCTGCACGCAGCAACGAAGACCCAATGCAGCCAAAAATAAATAAATAAAATTTTTAAAAAAGGAAGCATCTTTTGGAATTCTAGTCTGTAATCTGCATGGTCGTAAAACTTATGCATAGGATTTTTCGTTAATTCTGAAGAAAAGGAAAGATAAAGTTCCTTAAAATCTGACTAGATTATTTTACTTCTTCAATATCAAATTTTATGTAGATGAGATAAATATGTAATTTTATATGTTAGTGAGTCAAAATCAAACAAAATTGTTTTATTTACTATATACCTCACTTGGTAGTAATTTGGGGGTCACCATCAGATATCTGTTATGCACAAAACCCTGTGCTAAGAGCTGTGAACATAAAGTTAATACCAGATAAATGAAGTATAATGGAACTAAAATATTTGCAAAGAATAAACTATAAGAGAAACTGGAATAAATTGAGTGCTCTGATTGAGGTTTCAGAAAATAATGTGTAAAGGGAGAAGAGATGCAATTTAAGTTGAGAATTTGACAGACAATAAGGGAAAATGCATTCCAGGTTGAGTTTATTAGTCATGAAAGTAAGTGGATTATAGAGCAATTCATAATAGATCTTTTGTGAGTGTATGTGTGTGTACACACGTGTGTCCATGTGCATAGGTGGATGAAGTGTCTTAACTCAAGTATGCCTGGTTTCTCTGGTTCCTTAATTGTTTGAGTTCACCTAGATTAGACAAAAGTTGATCCATACTAAATCATTGTCTATGAGTACATTGAAGGGAGACTGAACAGTTTCTCTCCCTAGTCTATTAAGGGAGATTCCTGATACTTCACCCTATTTAATCTTCTTTAAGGTTAGGCTGA
Source organism: Lipotes vexillifer (assembly GCF_000442215.2). Taxonomy (NCBI): domain Eukaryota; kingdom Metazoa; phylum Chordata; class Mammalia; order Artiodactyla; family Lipotidae; genus Lipotes; species Lipotes vexillifer. Next base: position 94,926 of record NW_006795413.1, read on the forward strand.
CATGTACTACACAACTTTATAATACTGTTTGGGCAAACATCTTATGTATTTTTTTTTTTTTTTTTTTTGCCATATGTGGGCCTCTCACTGTCGTAGCCCCTCCCGTTGCCGGACACGCAAGCTCAGCGGCCATGGCTCACGGGCCCAGCCGCTCCACGGCATGCGGGATCCCCCCGGACCGGGGCACGAACCCGCATCCCCTGCATCGGCAGGCGGACTCCCAACCACCGCGCCACCAGGGAGGCCCCATCTTATGCATTTTTAATTAATTTTAATTAATTTTTTAATGCCTAATTTTATCAAATCTAATCCTAATCCAGAAACTTAGATGAAGATAATGTATATTTGTATGGGTGCTTAGCATAACCTTGACTCTACGTTAAGTGCTCTTTATGAATTATAAGGTTTTTTTTTTCTACACAGCTTAACTTACAGCTCAATTTACAGATCTTACAGATCTCATTCAGGTTTCAGCTATAATCTTCTCTACCACATTTATATCATTAGTTTGCTTGCTTGTTCAGCAAAGTAATTAGACTCTTAGTATAAGCATTATGGTAGAGGCCAGAAATCGTTTATCAGTTAACTTTTGGTGCTTAACAAACACCCCACAGCTTAGTGGTATATAACAATAAATATGTATTGTTTCTTTCAAATCTGCAGTGCAGTGGTTATTTTTGTTGCGGGCCAACCTATCAAATGTTTGTGTCCTGCTGGTGATTCAGCTGAGACTGAGTGTACTAGAATGGCCTCACTTACATACCTGGCGTTTGGCAGACTATTTTCTCTAGGGGATCCTAAGTGAGCACAGTTTGTTTTGGTCCCATGTAGGTTTCTCTTCCACTAATAGGCTAATTCATGCTTCTCCACTAATATCAAATTTCCAAAAAGCAGCAAGAGAAAGTCTCAATGTATAAATAATTTTCAAACCTCATCTTATCTCATAATTTCTAATGTCCTCTTGGAAAAAACAAGTCACAAGGCCACCCCAACCTCAGTGTGAGAGGGCACAGCTAAAGAGATTTCTTCCTGCCTATAGGCTCCTGAAATTTTCCTTAGAGCATTTACTTTAGAAAACTTGTAATTGTAAATCCTTTCTCAGATCCTTTCAGATATAAATCTTCTTCCAACTTCTTGCCAGTTTTACAACACAGGAATGTCTTTCTCAAGGAACTGGGAGCTGTCAGTTTGAAATGAAATCATCAAAAAAAGATAGTGCCCCTGTCTTCTGGTCTCTGTGAGACCCCATAAGCACCAATTAGCAAACACAGATGATGTAATGACATTACCAGTCTTCCCTTTCACTTCCTCCAGTACTTTTTCACTGCTCACCCCAGCGCTAAAATTCTTTCCCATCTTTTTTTCCAGTGGAGTTGAGTTCAGTCTTGCTCCCTGATTGCAATAGTCTTGAATCAAGTCTTCCTTCTCTGCTTAACTTGTCCAGTGCAATTTTTCTTTGACAGAACCAAGAAGGGGATTTTGATCTATCATGGATAGAAGAGTAGACTAGAAATCAGGGAATATTTCTGGTATAGATACTGCCTGCATTTATTGTCCACACTTTGGACTACTTTGGAAACAAGATATCGTCTTTCCTTTGAGAGAATCTATTGGATAATGTCTAGGTTTCTTAATTTTCCTGAAAGAGAAGCAATGATCTTGAGTTTAAAGAAAAAATTGTCTAATTCTAACCTAATATCTTTGCTCAAACCTTGTGAATTATTTCACATTATCAGAGTTATCTTGAAAGTAGTAATGGCATATCTTCACCAGGGAAGATGTCTTTATTTTCCTCAATATTTATTATAAAATTGGAAATTGATATTCTGGCATTCTAATCATACAACTGTAAATTTTGATAAGGAATTTAGAACAATGCTTTGACAATCCTAGCAGAACACGCTTTTGAGAGTGGGACAACCTTTCTTAGAACTAAGAATCTGTTCTTTAATATGAAGTTGAGCTTATTTTCTTATTTATTTTATGTTCAGAAAATATTTTAAGCTCAAGTTGTTAAGTGGTTGCTATGGTATGGATGCTTGCATCCTCCCAAATTTATATGTTGAACTCCTAATGACCAAGGTAAAGGTATTAGGAGGTAGAGTAATTAAGAGGTGCTTAGAATATAATGGTTGAGCCCTCGTGAATGAAATTTGTGCTTTTATTAAACAAACAAACAAACAAACAAAAGATCCTTAGCTCCTTAGCTCCTTCCACCATGTGAAGACCCAATTAAAAGGTGCCATCTAGGAAGTGGGCCTCACCAAACATCAAATCAACCAGCAGCATGATCTTGGTCTTCCCAGTCTCTAGAAGTGTGGAGAAGTAAACTTCTGTCATTTTTAAGCTACCAAAAGTATGCTATTTTGTTATAGTAGACTGAATGGACAACAGAGTTTTTTGTTTCTATTTTTGTTTTTTAATATTAATAGACTTAAATACAGATATAGATGTATTTTATCCACCATCTTTTAAACATATACTGAATTGTTTTTATTAATTTCTGCTTGACATATTCATGTCTTTTCTTATTTTTGTCATGTTCCTGTATTCCTGAATTAAATTTTACTTTTCTATGATTTATTATAAAACAATAATTCTGGAATTCATTTCCTAGTGTTAAATTTAGGAGATGTTTATAGTCATAAGAGGATGTAATTGGTTTGTAAAACTTTTATATTATTATTATTATTTTTTCATCTTTGAGGTTCAGTGTTAGGCCAATTGTAAAATACTTGGAGAATTTTCCATCACTATATGTGATGAATAATTTTCAATAATTAAACATTAGTTTAAAATTATAGAATATCAAAAGTTCATATAGATATGGATACAGCAATTTTAGCTTTTTAAAACATTTTCCCTAATTTTTCCCATAATTAGTGTTTTCTTTATATTATATTATACTGTATTTCTTTATATTGCTTTATATTCATTAAATCAATTCTGTTAACATATATTTTTGAGAAAATAGTACAGAATGATATAATGTATTATTTTGTCTAAATCTCAGTTACTGCACAAATCTTACAAATATTACACATATTATAAAGGAAAATAAATAAACTACTATGTCCCATGTCTATGAAAAGAAGATAGAAATCACTACTAACTTCAAATCATATGTAATGAAGCATTCAAAACAGTTAGAGCCTTCCAAAAGACACATTGGATCAGAGCACCTAAGGCAGAGATCATGGAAAAGAAGAGAGGGCAGTGGGACCAACAACAATAGAACACACATAAAAACTACTCTGAAATTTCCCTAAGTGGAAAAACGCTGAAAAGTAGCTTGAGATCTGGTGGTTAAAATCCAAATTCTGTAGAAATGAATAGAAATTTTAAAAAAGGCACTGCTAGGAGAAAGAGGACAGGGGCTGAGATTACATCTTTTGGCAAATTTTGTAAAGGATGAAAAGGAAGAAAGATGGGAAAACTAAGGATCTTAGAGTAACAAAAGAGAGTCATAAAATCAGAAAAGACTAATTTCCTTCTTTCTAAAAACCATTAATTTATTATTTGAAATGCTCATCACCATACATGCTCATACCTACTATAGTTAATCAAGGAAAGTATATGGTATTTCACAATAGAAAAAATTTATTGGGCCATATCTATAAAATGACACTAAATTAAAAAAAAAAATAGATCAAAACAGTTCAGCTGACAAAACACTCATTAGAAAAGCAATCATGAAAAGAGAGCAATAGTGTAACACAGAACTTCACTTGAAGAATAATAAAATATCAAGAATAGAAATGAACAAAACATAAGAATATATAAAAACTAGAGTTGACTAAATTCATGAAAGAAATTGGGGAGGAAGAGTGGAAATTCATCCCATCAATGAGACTAGATTGGAAGTGCATAAAAGAGAGTAGTCTCCCCTAAAATATAACAGGGTACTGAGGAAAGAAAACAGCCAAAAGATAGGAAAAACATGTTGGAAATCTAGGAATTAAGAAAGTATAAAGAATTCAAGAATTAGTTGTTGTTTTAGATGACCGACAAAGAAATTTCAATATACATCAAATTAACATCACTGGAAAAGGAAAAAAAAAAAAAAAAGGACAGAAATGATATTTAAGGAATAATATGATAAACATTTTCAGAAATACAAAAGACAGCTGAATCTACCAATAAAACAGGCTCATTGTGTAACTATAAATCCTAACTTCAATTAACAATTATAAGATATATACTAATAAAATTACTTGAATGTAGGCAACAAGAGGAAAAAAATGAAATGCAAACAAACAAAAAGAACAAACAAACAAACAAAATACTAAACTGCATTGCTCCAGAATAATCAAAATAAGCATATAAATGAGGCAACAATAGAACAATTTGAGATTTTTAAAAAAATCTCATGGAAATATATTTTGAACCAAAAGTTTTATATTAGGTTAAGCTATCTTTCAAGTGCCAAGGGTATTGTACTAGGATTTTAAATATATGATAATTCAGGGAGTATCATACAAGCAGATCTTCCAGAAAAACCTACTAGAAGAGCTTCACTCAAATAAAATATGACTGGAGAGACCTTTGCAGAAGGTCTGATTGATAGTAAACATTGAATATATTTAATTGCACAGCTAAGACTGAAACGAAAGTAAAAATGAGTGAATTAATAGTACATCAACATTTTGTACTCTAACAAAGTAGAAATAACACAATTTTTAAAAATAGAGAGGAAGAATGAACAAAGACTCTCACTGATAAAAAGAAATGAATGTGACACAGAATAACATGTTAGCATTTAATGCAAATAAAGAGAAATAGATGACTCTAAAATTTGGAAAAGTATAATTATAAGGACCTCTCTAGAAAAGTATAATAAAAAGTGATGAAAGAAGAAATACAAAATAATACCAAAAAAGTCAACAAATCACATAGGGAAACCAATGAATAAAAACAAAGTTATTGAGAAAGGCCAAAACCAATACATGGCAAATGTATGCCAGCAAATCCAAAGTGAAAGGTTTCAAGAACTACGAAGAATAAAATTCTACTCTACTTGAAAGTTAACAAGTTACCTTGTCAGATTCATACTTACCTGAAGATATGAGACTTTGGGGTCAGTGACAAGACACTATTACTCATGAGTCAAGTCAAAATTAACTTAATTTCACACCGACTCTCCTAGCCTCTCAGGCACTGAGGGGCTTGGTAAAGAAACTTTGGTGGATGCCACACAGGCAGCAGGTGTGTATCACGACTGAGGAACCCTGAGTTTAGGGAACTGAGACTTATTAATTTTTTTTTTATTGGAGTTTAGTTGATTTACAATGTTGTGTTAGTTTCAGATGAGCTATCTGACTTTTGCCTTGGAGAAAGAGATATTCATTATATTAGACAGTAATCTAACCAGACCTTTGCTCCAGAAACAGACACATTCTCTACCACTCAGAGCTGCTGACTATATGAATATACTGTTTTTTTTTTTCCTTTTTTTT
>NW_006795413.1:100555-130243 GCF_000442215.2 Lipotes vexillifer
GCATCGGCAGGCGGACTCCCAACCACTGCGCCACCAGGGAAGCCCCTATACTGTTTTAATTGTACCTTTGGTGAGGGGGGATTCCTGATCTAGGGGTACAGGAATGGCCAACACTGAGCAGGTGAGTTCTACAGCAATTCATTAGATCTACTCCCAGCTTAGGGAAGGACACAGCATGGAACTCAGAGCACACAGGGGGTGAAGTCAGGAACAGAGAGAGCAAGCAGGGGTCAAGGAAGGCTGATTTTATAGTATCAAGAGAATGGAGTAGACCCTGGTTCCTTTGAGAGGATGTGATTGGCTTGTTGGAATATTTCTGTGGTTGGAAGGGAAATGAATCCTGCTGCTCAGGGACAAGCAAACCTGTGGCAGGTCATGATGGTAAAGGAGGTTGTTTGGCTAGGGAGCCATTCGAGGACCTCCTTTTCCCCATATGTCAATATAGCACATAATAATGGCCCTTAAAATTTAGGACTTAAAGCTCAACATCCTTGAAAAGATAGTCGAGAAAATATGTAGCTGAGTAGAGACTCTGACTGCAAGACTACAGAAACATAAGAGATTCATGCATAGTTGTGTTTCAGAAGGGGTCACAATACTATGGTCAGAAAATATAAAGTTCATATACCAGAGCATTAAGCACAAAAATAAAACATTTACTGCCATCAGTATAGTCACTTGATTTTTTTTTTTTTTTTTTTTTTTTTTTTTTTTTTTTTGGCAAGGGAGCAAAGGTAATACAATGAAGTAAAGATAGTCCCTTCAATAAATAGTGCTGGAACAACTATACATCAAAGTGCAAAAAATAAAGTAAAATAAATTTAGACACAGACCTTATACCCTTCACAAAAATTAACTCAAAATGGATCATATACCTATAAGTAAAAAGTTAAATCATAAAAATCCTAAAATATAACAGAGAAGAAAACCTAGATGACCTTGGGTATAGGGATGACTTCTTAGATACAACAACGAAGACATGATCAATGAAAGAAAAAAGTGACAAGCTGGAATTAATTAAAATTGAAATTTTCTGCTCTGTGACAGACACTGTCAAGAGAATGAGAATACAAAACCATAGACTGGGAGAAAATATTTGCTAAAGACATATCTGATAAAAGACTGTTATCCAAAATATACAAAGAACACTTAAAACTCAACAATAAGAAAACAAATAACCTGATTAAAAAATGGACCAAAGACCTTAACAGACACCTCATCAGAGAAGATATACAGGTGACAAAAAAGGATATAAAAACATATTCCACACCCTATGTCACCAGGAAAGTGCTCATTAAAAAAAAAAAAGTTACCACTACACACCTTTCAGAAAGGACAAAATCTAGAACAGTAATAACACCAAATGCTCTGGATGATGTGGAGTAACAGGAGCTCTTATTCACTACTGGTAAGAATTCAAAATGGTAAAGCCACTTTAGAAGACAGTTTGGTGGTTTCTTACAAAACTAAACATACTCTTACCCTGGATCTAGCAATCACACTACTCAGTATTTACTCAAAGGACTGAAAATTTATGTCCACACAAAAACCTACACACTGATATTTATAGCAGCTTTATTCCTGATTGCCTTGAGTTGGAAGCACCCAAGATACCTTCAGTAAAGTAGATAAATGGGTAAATAAATTATGGTGCATCCAAACAATGGAGTCTGATACAGCACTAAAAATAAATGATCTATCTAGCCATGAAAAGACATAAAGCAAACTTAAGTGCATATTACTAAGTGAAAGAAGCCAGTTTGAAAAGGTCACACACCGTATGGTTCCAACTATAGGACATCCAGAAAAGGAAAAACTATGGAGAAAATAAAAAGATCAGTAGTTGCCAGAAGTAAGGGAATGGAGAAGAGAGGTAACTAGTCAGAGTGCATAGGAGTTTTAAGGAAGTGATGGGTAAATGTGTTAAATGTATCAATTCTAGTATCTTTATGTTTTCTAACTCATTTATTTATGATTTAACTGTACCATTCCATTCTTCAAGTTTTTTATCAAAAAGAAAATAAAAACTGAATTTACAGAATATTTTGAGATGCTGTAATTAAAGGAAATTCCTGCAATAAATAATTTTTCCATTATTAAACACAATATAATTTACATGAAAAACATCTCAAAAACAAGGATACAGCAAAGGGGAAAATAAAAAGATTACTAGGATATGGTGTGTACAAAATAAACATAAGAACCTGATATATTAACATCAGGCATAGCAGATATTAAGGCAATACAAATTATTAACAGGCATGAAAGAGGAAATAATAAAGCCAAAGTCATAGTAGGAAAACACAAGACAATTTTCTAAGTATATGACAGAATAATGAGACAAAATAATGGTTAACCTTTAAAACTCTACTTGTAATATCAATTAAGACGTGAACATAAAGTATTTGGTACCTCAAAATTAACACAAAATAATTATTTAAGTCCTTCTGTTACTTTCTGAACTGAAGCCAACTTTATTACTAATATTTACACATGAGTGAGTCATATTTCTCATATTTTAATATTTGATTATGAGGAAATATTTAAACATTTAAATATTATGAGGAAATATTTCAAATATTTTGAAATATTTAAGAGGACCTTTTTGAGAATGTTTCTCTTTATATTGATTTTGCCTGCAACACATACATGCAAGTATACATTTACTAAATTAATAAAGTTTTTACTTTTAATATTTGCTTTATATGCTACAATTTTCCAACTAAAACTTTTCTGCAAAGTATAGCTTTTCACTTTTCATTTGCTATTATTATTTCCAATATCACATTCATTTTTCCGTCATGACAATTTACATTGTTAGAAATGGGAATACTTTTCCTTCAATGTTACCAGTTCAATGATTTTCAGTCCAAATCTCCACTGTGTCTCCTTTTTTTAAAAACATCTTTATCGGAGTATAATTGCTTTACAATGGTGTGTTAGTTTCTGTTTATAACAAAGTGAATCAGTTATACATATACATATATCCCCATATCTCTTCCTTCTTGTGTCAACCTCCCTCCCACCCTCCCTATCCCACACCACTAGGTGGTCATTAAGCACCGAGCTGGTCTCCATGGGCTATATGGCTGCTTCCCACTAGCTATCTATTTTATATTTCATAATGTATATATGTATATACCACTCTCTAACTTTGTGCCAGCTTACCCTTCTCCCACGCTGTGTCCTCAAGTCCATTGTCTAGTAGGTCTGTGTCTTTCTCTCTTGACCCTAGGTTCTTCGTGACTTTTTATTTTATTTTTTTTAGATTCCATATATATGTGTTAGCATATGGCAATTGTTTTTCTCTTTCTGACTTACTTCACTCTGTTGGACAGACTCTAGGTCCATCCACCTCACTAAAAATAAATCAGTTTCATTTCTTTTTATGGCTGAATAAGAGTCCATTGTATATATGTGCCATGTCTTCTTTATCCATTCATCTGTTGGTGGACACTTAGGTTGCTTCCATGTCCTGACTGCAATGATCATTGTTGTACATGACTCTTTTTGAATTATGGTTTTCTCAGGGTATATGACAAGTAGTGGGATTGCTGGGTCATATGGTAGTTCTATTTTTATTTTTGAAAGGAAACTCCATACTGTTCTCCATAGTGGCTATGTCAATTTACGTTCCCACCAACAGTGTCAGAGGGTTTCTTTTTTTCCACACCCTCTCCATCATTTATTGTTTGTAGATTTTTTGATGATGGCCATTCTGACTGGAGTGAGATGATATCACATTGTAGTTTTGATTTCCATTTACCTAATGATTAATAATATTTAACATTCTTTCATGTTTTTGTTGGCAATCTGTATATCTTATTTGGAGAAATGTCTATTTAGGTCTTCTGCACATTTTTGGATTGGGTTGTTTGCTTTCCTGATATTGAGCTTCATGTCCTGCTTGTAAAGTTTGGAGATTAATCCTCTGTCAGTTGCTTCATTGGCAAATATTTTCTCCCATTCTGAAGGTTGTCTTTTCGCCATGTTTATGGTTTCATTTTCTGTGAAAAAGCTTTTAAGTTTCATTAAGTCACATTTGTTTATTTTTGTTTTTATTTCCATTTCTCTAGGAGGTGGGTCAAAAAGGATCTTGCTGTGATTTATGTCATAGAGTGTTCTGCCTAAGTTTTCTTCTAAGAGTTTGATAGTGTCTGGCATTACAGTTAAGTCTTTAAACCATTTTGAGTTTATTTTTGTGTATGGTGTTAGAGAGTGTTCTAAATTCATTGTTTTACCTGTAGCTGTCCAGTTTTCCCAGAAGCACTTATTGAAAAGGCTGTCTTTTCTCCATTGTATACTCTTGCCTCCTTTATTAAAGATAAGGTTTCCATATGTGTGTGGGTTTATCTCTGGGCTTTCTATCCTGTTACATTGATCAATATTTTTATTTTTTATGCCAGTACCATACTGTCTTGATTACAGTAGCTTTGTAGTATAGTCTGAAGGCCAGGAGCCTGATTCTTCCAGCTCTGTTTTTTCTTTCTCAACATTGCTTTGGGTATTCTGGGTATTTTGTGTTTCCATACAAATTGTGAATTTTTTTATTCTAGTTCTGTGAAAAATGCAATTTGTTGTTTGATAGGGATTGCATTGAATCTGTAGATTGGTTTGGGTAGTAAAGTAATTTTCACAATGTTGATTCTTCCAATCTAAGAACATGGTCTATCTCTCCATCAATTTGTATCATATTTAATTTCTTTCATCAGTGTCTTATAATTTTCTTCATACAGGTCTTTTGTCTCCTTAGGTAGGTTTCTTCCTAGGTATTTTATTTTTTATTGCAATGGTAAATGGGAGTGTTTTCTTAATTTCATTTTCAGATTTTTCATCATAAGTGTATAGGAGTGCCAGAGATTTCTGTGCATTAATTTTGTATCCTGCTACTTTACCAAATTCATTGATTAGCTGTGGTAGTTTTCTGGTAGCATCTTTAGGATTCTTTATGTGTAGTATCATGTCATCTGCAAACACTAACAGCTTTACTTCTTCTCTGCTGATTTGGATTCTTTAATTTATTTTTCTTCTCTGATTGCTGTGGCTAAAACTTCCAAAACTATGTTGAATAATATTGGTGAGAGTGTCAACTTTGCCTTGTTCCTGATCTTAGTGGAAATGGTTTCAGTTTTTCACCACTGAGAATGATGTTGGTTGTGGGTTTGTCATACGTGGCCTTTATTATGTTGAGGTAAGTTCCCTCTATGCCTACTTTCTGGAGGGTTTTTATCATAAATTGGTGTTGAATTTCATCAAAAGTTTTCTCTGCATCTATTGAGATGATCATATGGTTTTTCTCCTTCAATTTCTTAATATAGTGTATCACATGGATTGATCTGCATATACTGAAGCATCATTGTATTCCTTGGATAAATCCCACTTGATCATGGTGTATGAACCTTTTAATGTGCTTTTGGATTCTCTTTGCTGTATTTTTTTAGGTATTTTGCATCTATGTTCATCAGTAATTTCGCCTGTCGTTTTCTTTCTTTGTGATATCTTTGTCTGGTTTTGGTATCAGGGTGATGGTGGCCTTGTAGAATGAGTTTGGGAGTGTTCCTCACTCTGCTATATTTTGGAAGAGTTTGAGAAGGACAGATGTTAGCTCTTCTCTAAATGATTCATAGAATTCACCTGTGAAGCCATATGGTCCTGGGCTTTTATTTGTTGGAAGATTCTTATTCACAGTTTCAATTTCAGTGATTGTGATTGGTCTGTTCATATTTTCTATTTCCTCTTGGTTTGGTCTTGGAGGCTTGTGCATTTCTAAGAATTTGTCCATTTCTTCCAGGTTGTCCATTTTATTGGCATACAATTTCTTGTAGTAATCTCTCATGATCCTTCATATTTCTGCAGTGTCCATTGTTACTGCTTCTTTTTCATTTCTAATTCTATTGATTTGAGTTTTCTCCTTTTTTTTCTTGATGAGTCTGGCTAATGGTCTATCAATTTTGTTTATCTTCTCAAAGAAGTAGCTCTTAGTTTTATTGATCTTTGTTATCATTTCATTCATTTGTTTTTCATTTATTTCTGATTTGACATTTATGATTTCTTTCCTTCTCCTAAGTTTGTTCATTTATTGTTCTTCGTTCTCTAGTTGCTTTAGGTGTAAGGTTAGGTTGTTTATTTGAGATGTTTCTTAAGGTAGGGTTGTATTGCTATAAACTTCCCTCTTAGAACTGTTTTTGCTGCATCCCATAGGTATTAGTTTTTTGTGTTTTCATTGTCGTTTGTTTCTAGGTATTTTTTTTCCTTTCCTTTTTGATTTATTCAGTGATCTCTTTATTATTATGTAGTGTATTGTTTAGCCTCCATATGTTTGTATTTTTTACAGATTTTTTCCAGTAATAGATATCTAGCCCCATAATGTTGTGGTCATAAAAGATACTTGATTCAATTTCAGTTTTCTTAAATTTACCAAGGCTTGATTTGTGACCCAAAATATCAACTATCTTGGAAAATGTTACATGAGCACTTGAGAAAAAAGTGTATTCTGTTGTTTTTCAATGGAATGTCCTATAAATATCAATTTAGTCCATCTTGTTTAATGTATCAATTAAAGCTTCTGTTTCCTTATTTATTTTCATTTTGGATGATCTGTCCATTGGTGCAAATGTGGTGTTAAAATCCCCCACTATGACTGTGTTACTGTCAATTTCCCCATTTATGGCTGTTAGTATTTGCCTTATGTATGGAGATGCCTATGTTGGGTGCATAAATATTTACAATTGTTGTATCTTCTTGGATTGATCCCTTGATCGTTATGTAGTGTCCTCTTTTGTCTCTTGTAATAGTCTTTGTTTTAAAGTCTCTTTTGTGTGATATGAGTATTGGTACTCCAGGTTTGTATTGGTTTCCATTTGCATGGAATATCTTTTTCCATCCCCTCACTTTCAGTCTGTATGTGTCCCTAGGTCTGAAGTGGGTCTCCTGTAGACAGCATATATATGGGTCTTGTTTTTGTATCCATTCAGCCAGTCTATGCCTTTTGGTTGGGACATTTAATCTATTTACATTCAAGGTAATTATTGATATGTATGTCCCTATTACAATATTCTTAATTGTTTTGGGTTTATTATTGTAGGTCTTTTCCTTTTCCTGTGTTTCCTGCCTAGAGAAGTTCCTTCAGCATTTGTTGTAAAGCTGGTTTGGTAGTGCTGAATTCTCTTAGCTTTTGCCTGTCTGTGAAGGTTTTAATTTCTCAGTCAAATCTGAATGAGATCCTTGCTGGGTAGTGTAATCTTGGTTGTAGGTCTTTCCCTTTCATCACTTTAACTATGTCCTGTCACTCTCTACTGGCTTGCAAGTTTCTGCTGAAAGATCAGCTGTTAACCTTATGGGGATTCCCGTGTATGTTATTTGTTGTTTTTCCCTTGCTGCTTTTAATAGTTTTTCATTGTATTTAATTTTTGGTAGTTTGATTAATATGTGTTTTGGTGTGTTTTTCCTTTGATTTATCGTTTATGGGACTCTCTGTGCCTTCTGGACTTGATTAACTGTTTCCTTTCCCATATTAGGGAAATTTTCAGCTATAATCTCTTCAAATATTTTCTCAGTTCCTTTCTTTTTCTCTTCTTCTTCTGAGACCTCTTTATGTTGAATGTTGGACAGTCTCTGACACTGTCCTCAATTCTTTTCATTCTTTTTTCTTTGTTCTGCTCTGCAGTAGTTATTTCCCCTAGTTTATCTTTTAGGTCACTTATCCATTCTTCTGTCTCAATTATTCTGCTATTGAATCCTTCTAGAAAATTTTTAATTTCAATTATTGTGTTGTTCATCATTGTGTACTCTTTAGTTCTTCTAGGTTCTTATTAATGGTTTCTTGTATTTTCTCCATTTTATTTCCAAGATTTTGGATCATCTTTTCTATCATTACCCTGAGTTATTTTTCAGTTAGACTGTCTCTTTCTCTCTTCATTTGTTTAGTCTGCTGTGTTTTTACCTTCCTCCTTTATCTTCTGTGTTTTTCTCTGTTTTCTAATTTTGCTTAACTTACTGTGTTAGGGGTCTCCTTTTCACAGACTTCAGGTTCGTAGTTACTGTTGTTTTTGGTGTCTGTCCCCAGTGGCCAAGCTTGGTTCAGTTGGTTGTGTAGGCTTCCTGGTGGAGGGGACTAGTGCCTGTGTTCTGGTAGATGAGGCTGTATCTTGTCTTCTGGTGGGCAGGTCCATGTCTGGTGGAGTGTTTTGGGGTGTCTGTGACCTTATTATGATTTTAGGCAGCCTATCTGCTAATGTGTGGTTGTGTTCCTTTCTTGCTAGTTGTTTGGAGTATGGTGTCCAGAACTGTAGCTTTCTGGTTGTTGACTTAACCTGGGTCTTGGCATTGAGATGGAAATCTCTGGGAGATTTTCACCATTTGATATTACATGGAGCTGGGTGTCTCTTGTAGACCAATGTCCTGAACTTGACTCTCCGACCTCAGAGGTACAGCCCTGACTCCTGGCTGGAACACCAAGAGACTGTCATCCACACAGCCCATAATAAAAGAGAGAAAAAAAACAGAAAGAAGAAAGAAAAAATAAAATAAAATGAAATGAAATAAAATAAAGTTATTAAAAATAATTATTGAAAAAAATGAAATGTAATAGAAAGAAAGAACAGCAAAACCAAAAAACAAATCCACCAATGATAACAAGCACTAAGAAGTATAGTAAAAAAAAAAAAAAAACAAAACTGAAAACGGGCAGACAGAGCCCTAGGACAAATGGTAAAAGCAAAACTATACAGACAACATCACACAAAGAAGCATACACATACACACTCACAAAAAGAGAAAAATGTAAAATATGTATATATATATAGTTGCTTCCAAGTCCACCTCCTCAATTTGGGATGATTTGTTGTCTATTCAGGTATTCCAGAGATGTTAAGTACATCAAGTTGTTTGTGGGGATTTAATCCACTACCCCTGAGGCTGCTGGGAGAGATTTCCCTTTCTCTTCTTTTTTCGCACAGCTCCTGTGGTTCAGCTTTGGACTTGGCCCTGCCTCTGTGTGTAGGACTCCTGAGGGCATCTCTTCTTTGCTAAGACAGGATGGGGTTAAAAGAGCAGCTGATTAGTGGACTCTGGCTCACTCAGGCCAAGGGGAGGGATGGGTATGGAATGCAGGGCAAGCCTGTGCAGGTAGAGGCTGGAGTGATGTTGCAACAACCTGAGGTGCGCTGTGTGTTCTTCCAGGGAAGTTGTCCCTAGATCACAGGAACCTGGCAGTGGCAGGCTGCACAGACTTCTGGGAGGGGAGGTGTCGGTAGTGACCAGTGCTTGCACACATGCTTCTTGGTGGCTGCAGCAGCAGCTTTACCTCTCATGTCTGACTCTGGTGTCCGCACTGATAGCCGCAGCTCGCACCCATCTCTGGAGCTCGTTCAGGTGGTGCTCTGAATCACCTCACCTCATGCACCCCAAAACAATGGTCTCTTGCCTCTTAAGCAGGTCCAGACTTTTTCCCAGACTCCCTCCGAGTTAGCTGTGGTGCACTAACCCCCTCAGGCTGTGTTCATGCATCCAGCCGCAGTCCTCTCCATGGGATCTGAACTCGAAGCCTGAGCCTCAGCTGTCAAACCCTGCCTTCCCTGGCTGGTGAGCAGACAAGACTCTCAGGCTGGTGAGTGCTGGTCAGCACTGATCCTCTGTTCAGGAATCTCTCCACTTTACCCTCTGCACCCCTGTTGCTGCACTCTCCTCTGTGACTCTGAAGATTACCCACTCCGCCACCCACAGTCTCCACCCACGAAGGGCCTTCCTAGTGTGTGGAAACTTTTCCTCCTTCACACTCCCTCCCACTGGTACAGGTCCCGTTCCTCTTTTCTTGTACTACCCAGGTACATGGGGAGTTTCTTGCCTTTGGGGAAGTCTGAGGTCTTCTGCCAGCATTCAGTAGTTGTTCTGTAGGAGCTGTTCCACATGTATATGTATTTCTGATATATTTGTGGGGAGGAAGGTGATCTCTACATCTTACTCTTCCACCATCTTGAAGTTCCTGACTATGTCTAATTTTAATGGCTTTACATCTTTTTTTCCTTATCTCAGGAATCTCTCTTTTATTTACAACTTTCATCTTAGCCACCCCTTTTGTTCCAAATAAAACATCATTTTCATCTTTGGTTTTCTTGCATAATAATTATCTTTCATTTTACTGAATTATACTTAGAAGTGTGTTCATTTCCATCAACAAAGTTACATTTCTGTGTGTGCATATGCATGTGTGTATGTGTGTATATGCATGTACACATGTCATTTTTTTCATGTACTTTTCTGTTTTTGGTCAGTCTCAAGTGAAAATAACTGTATTCTAATCTAGACAAAAATGGACTTTTTTCAGACAGATATCCAGTTTTTCTTGCACCAGTTTTTAAAAGCCATACATTTTTCCTCATTGAACTATGTTTGTGAGTCTAAGATCTACTGTATTTTAATTCCTAAGGTGGCTGCCCACACAAAGGAAAATTATTTGGCAGTAAGAGGAGTAAAGTAAAGATGTGAGCTACAACTTGGATGCACCTTGAAAACATTATGCTACATGAAAGAAGCCAGTCAAAACAGGCTACATATTGTATTATTCTATTTATGTAGGATGTACAGAATAGGTAGATCTATAGAAACAGAAAGCAGGTTAGTGATTGCCATAGAATGAGGGAGGGGTGGGAGCAAAAGAGAGTAAGTGCTAATGAGTACACTGGGAGGGTTTCTCTGGGGGGTGATGAAAATTTTCTGAAATTATATAGTGGGGATGGTTACACAACTTTATAAATATATTTACTAAAAAGAAGTACATTGTACACATTGAAAGGGTAAATTTTATGTTATGTGAATTATGTCTCAATAACACTATCTCTTTGCATATATAAATTATATGTATATCTATATCTATATATTAGAATTATATTATAGTTAGAGCAGCCAAACAGGAATAGAAGCCTTATGTCAGTTTCTGTAATTTGAAATGGCATTTCTTCACAGTTTCCATATTTGAGGACTCGGGAACCCAGAATCCATCCATTGAAATGGAGGCTGGGTCTCATTGGGAAAGGATACTGCAAAACCAATTCAAATACATACAGGACATATTCACCCAATTATTTAAACAAAAGTAATTTACCAAAATTACTGTACACTGGAGAAAGAGCTATACCCAGGCATTCTGAGGACTGTTACATCCAGTATCTTTGCTTACCTGATATTCCCACATGGCCCCTTGGTTAGAGTCTAAGCTAAACCAAGCTAAATCCTGGCCTCAAACACAGTGCACCCAATAGGGCTGTGGTTGTACCCCTTGTTGTCTCCCTGAACCTTAATTGGAATGAAATCCATAGCAGCGGGCAGAGTCCACACAATGGCTCTTTGATCTGTAAATAATTTGCCTTATGTAGAAAAGCCCAAACGGAAGCCTCTCTCTGTCCCCAGACAAGATTATAAATTACAAACAGTGCAACATCCCTATTTGAATTACATAGATAAGCACTTTTTCAAAGACAAAGGACACAGGAGAGATGACTCTCTCATGTCCACAGTTAATTCAAGTGTGTAGTCTCTGCACAAATCCAATGAATTGTGGTGGGTGAGATGTATTCCTTACACTTGTGCCTGTGAGTTATCCTTAGTGAAACAGATCAAGCGTTCTGGCATTTAGTATGCAGCTACAGAAGCAGAAAATATGTTCTTTTCAATCTTCATCATTAAAGAAGATTTTAAAAAATTCACTTGTTTGGGGGAAGAACTGCAGTGCACATTCAGGACCAGGGTGACTTCTCTGTTCTCTGACATAATGTCATCCCAGACATCTTGATGATATTATTCCTTAGACTTTCCAATTGGTCCTAATTGCTGTTATAATGCTATCCAGTGCTGGAGGATAAAAAATAGAGTAGTGTATTGAATGACCACAGAAGTACATGCCTGCTAACAGCATCAAAGATTTCCTATCAGAAGGCCAGCAGCCCAGTGGACTAATACGTACTGTAGGGGAGAGTGTATTTATTATTTTTAGGAGATAGAGTTTCTGCTACAGAATGGAGGGAAAGAACAGTATAGGTTTTGAACTCAAAGGATTCACTGTGACATCTGTTGCATCACGTCCTGTGGAGAACCTTGAATGTGCACCTGCAGCAACAAGAACGGACAACAAGTACAGTGTAGGCAAAGGCTCGGATCCCTCAGTGATGAAGGTCTGGGCCATTCCATGGTGAGCATCCTCCATCAGCTGAAGGGAGAGGGTGAAGGTAGTAAATAAAGGATATGGTAAAAACAGCTTCATCAGAGGAGACTGTTTCAACAACCCTCCTGAATGAGTAATGGGATTGTACCTGAGGAATGTTTCAAAATTTCCTACAGAGTAGATTTAATTGGGCACAAGAAAATCTGAATGATGTTTTTGGCTGCCCAGTATCACATACTTTGACCACCAATAATGTTGTCCTTCTATGTACTAGACAGTTCCATGTGAGCAGGAACAAAAACTTGGTGGCATCTCACTTCAGTGTTCTTCACAGATTTCAGATTCTGCCCCAAGACTTCTCTGAAGCAGTGAGAGTTCACTAAGCTTGGGGCCAAAAGCCATCTCTTACCTGTAGGAACCTTCATTCCCCTGGAGTAATCATGCAATAATGTGGATGAAAGCCCCCTCCATGCTTTCAAAAGACAACTACAGGAACCATTCTGGAAGGGAACTTGTGATTTTTACAGGAGCAATAATTCTGGCTTTTTCTCCTTTATTATTCACTCTGTTCCTTTGCTCCTGTGTCCTAAGATCTCCTTCCAAACATGCTACTTGATTCAAAGTGCCTGTCTTAAGTTTTTTCTTAAGCCTGGTTAAGCCTAAAATGAATATTTTTATTTTAATATTATTTAATATTTTAATAATTAGTTGGCATTATGGTATGATGATTAATTTTACTGATGTTTATATTTTGTACAATTTTCTAAAAGTGCGTTTGATTTCATAATTTAAAAAGTTTGTCCTTATATAGGAATTCATTGGAATAACAGTAAGTGTAATGACATGATTGATTTGTATTTTAAAACATATAATTTGGCTGCAGTATGAAGAATAAATTAAATGAGGAAAAAGTGAAGAACAGGAAACCAAGGAGTGTTTTTGAAGCAATCAGGAAGAAATATGAAGGGGCAGTACAGACGTGTGTAACAGTGGTACAGAGGAGATGGAGAGGAACTAGTGGCTTCTCGGACATCTGAGTTAGAATTTTTATGATTTAGTTATGGATTAAATGTCACTTATAAGTAAAGTAGGATTTTTTGAAAAATAAAACTAAGCATCCACATTTTCTCCAATAACATTCAAAATAAGTACAAAATATTCATTATGAGATAAAAAAATATGTTACCTATTAATGGCTAAGAGAAAAATAAAAGAAAATTTTCCAAAAAAAGAGAAATGGATCATTTCTGAAAAAAAAAAAAAAAAACAAACTAGATAAACTTTTCATTTGCTTTCTTGTTTGAGAACTGAGATAGAAGAAAAGCAATAGTAAAAATACAAATTTCTTTTTCTTTTTTCTTTTTTTTTTTGGAGCAAAGGGAGAATGACATCCAAGAGCAAAATCTTACTTTTCCCGACACAAATAAAGTCTTAGGCTGAAAATAATTTAAAGAAAAGTAAATGAATATAAGGAGAAAAAACAAGTTTCTTACAGGGAGATCGGCTCGGTGCTTTGTGACCACCTAGAGGGGTGGGATAGGGAGGGTGGGAGGGAGGGAGATACAAGAGGGAAGAGATATGGGGACATATGTAAAACTGATTCACTTTGTTTTAAAGCAGAAACTAACACATCATTGTAAAGCAATTATACTCCAATAAAGATGTTAAAAAAACAAAAAAACAAAACAAAAAAAGTTTCTTAAGAATTAAACCAGTTCAAAGATGGCAAGTCTGGTAAAAATCCAAATTTGAAAATTTCAACACACAAGGAGATATTTTCTTAAAGAGAACACATTTGTTTTCATTAAAATTTGAATATTTGATTAGCTTAAGAAACTACCTACAATTAGTTAATTTTTATTAGTATTTTAGTTTATTTTGAAACATAGTAATTGAACAACAGTTTACACAAAATCATAACAAAGATAATAATCGTGGGAGCTGATAAACACTAACTGAATTCTTATTACATGCTAAGCACTTAATACATATTAACTTAATTCCCCCCAATTATTCTAATAAAATAGATATTATTGGTTTCATTTTACAGATGAGGAATCTAAGGAAGAGAGTGGTTAAGTGACTTTAACGGCTACAAATCAAGAAGTGGTAGAAGTAAAAATTTAAAAAAAAGAAACTTATGTTCAGAGTCCAAATTCTTAACAAAGTCAAACAACAAAATTATGCCTTCCCAGTAATTTGAATTTTAAAAAATGATATTATAATTGTTACAGGAAATTATTTTATTTCTTCCATTATTAGATTCTAACTTGTTCATATTTTAATATTTCTAAAATTGAAATATATACTAAAGTCAATGTGTACTTTTAATGTAACCTTTCCTTTATTGAAGAGCTACAGTTAAATTTGTGGTACATCTGACAGTAGATGACATTTTACAATTAAGAACATATGAAATCTTCTTTTTTGCTGATTTTAATAATAGTAGATGGAAGTATATTTTTATAACTATATTGAAAAATATTTTCAGATAATTTTGTCTAATATAGACTTCACTTTTAACACCAATTTTAAAATCAAAAGCAAAATATTCAACCTATAAAAAAATTCAGAAACTGAAAAACATTGAAAATATTTTAATATTGGTTTTCTATTCTTCTGATAATTTGTTTCTGTATCTATTGCTGACATTAAAATTAAAAATGTATACCATTTAAAATTAAAATTTTGATCACACCTTTAAGTCTTTTGTTAACTGATAGGTCCATTTTCGTCCTCCTCTCATTTGCTTTATAAAACTGGCAAAAGATCCAGGTTGAGTTTCAGTGACTTTTATGCACTAATAACATCTTGCCAATAAAATAAAACAGCCCATGATTTACCAATTAATTCCAAATCCTTGTCTGTCTGTAAGTTCTTCCAAAGGAGATCCAGGTAGATGACCATGAATTATCTGCTTCTGACTCAGCTCCTGGTCAGATGGCTCAGAGGACTTGCTTAGAGTTTTAACACAATCAAAATTCTACTGAGGTTCCTAAATTTTAAAAATACAAAAACAGTTATATGGGGTATTCAAGAATGGCATTTTAAAGAAAAATCTAATCAAATTTTAAGTATATAATCAGCATAGGAGCCCCGAGTGTCAATGCTGACATATGGAATATGCCCTTGAATTTCATCTGAAAAATGGGAATAACTCTTCATTCACATTATGTACTTGTGAAAACAAATATATGGTGTAAATACTTGTTATAGAACTTAGAAATCTGGAAACACCATAAAATTGATATATACTATAGAAATGTAAGGTAGGATCACTCCTAGTCTCATACTTTAACATAATTATTATTTTAAACTGTATTTGCTAAGTTAAATGTAAATGACTAAGAACCAGTATGTTTTATTTGTGTAGATTTGATTTAAGCATTGATCCCAGTTTAATATTTCTCTACAGAGAAACAAAAAGACAGAAAGAACATTGAGAAAAGTGTATTGCTTCTTTGATTTCCTGTCCTTACCCACATCATTACATGGATAGATAGATAGATAGATAGATAGATAGATAGATAGATAGATAGATATAGATAGATAGACAAATTTTATTTAAGTGATCCACAAGATTATTGCATGCATTCAGTGTGCAGTTGTTATGTTACATTGCTGGAATTATCTTTTCCGGATTACAAATTCTTATAAGGCCTCTCTTGTAAGTTCTTATAAGGCTCACTCTTTGTTTTATACATTTTCTTATGCCTATATGTTTCTCTTCACCAATATTGTTATGTACATTGCATTCCATGGTTTCTAAATGCTGTTCTCACTGAATTCACTCATATCACATCACCCATATCTTCCCTGACCTCACTGTCTTTCCTACCACTTGGCCCCACTGTGTCCTAAAATTGTATGTACAATGGTCATTGCCCTTTAGGAGCCTGCAAATGTACCCAAGTTTGTACCCAGGCTATAACAACATAGGTCCCTAACTTCAGGGTCATAACTCTGAACTTCCCCTCTTTGCATGAGGAGGGATTAAGAAACTGTACATCTGAAGCTTTGCTAATGCAAATGCATGCCCCTCACTTCTGGCAAAATGCTACTGGAAAGATTATCCCCCAAAACACACATCAAATACAAATGGTTACTTTTACTACATCTTACTTTCTTTACTTAATTTCTTCCTTCCATGTTCAGAACTGACAGAGATACACTTACTTCCACCCAGAGAATCACCCAAAAACTTTGATAGCCCCCTGGTTCAGCCACAGGTATGAGGAAATGAACAAATTAAAACATAGAATGGGGGAGGGGTAGCACTGTAGGGAGAAGTTAAATAAGTGTAAAGAAAAGAACATATCCAAGAATTTGAACAATCTGCCATTTGTACACTGTGACTAAGGAAATAGAATTAGCCTCAAATCCACAATTCTTTTATATCTATGATTAGTGATAAAAAAAATAATCAATGGAGCCTCACATCAAAAGTTCTCTATTTTGGGCTTCCCTGGTGGCGCAGTGGTTGAGAGTCTGCCTGCTGATGCTGGGGAGAAGGGTTCCTGCCCCCGTTCGGGAAGATCCCACATGCCGAGGAGCTGCTGGGCCCGTGAGCCATGGCTGCTGAAACTGCAGGTCCGGAGTCTGTTCTCCGCAAGGGGAGAGGCCACAACAGTGAGAGGCCCGCATACCACAAAAAAAAAAAAAAGAAAAAAAGCCTCTATTTTATGCCTTCAAATTATTTTACCAATGCTACATAGAATTACTTTTCATAACATCCTTCTGGTGGAATGAATTATTTTCTATACACTTACCTTACACTTTACAGTTCTGTTTGCTTATCTCTTCTTAATAAGGAAAATATCCATGCCTTCATTTGATCTCTGCACATCCAGATCCTAGCTGCCTCTCAAGGTGTCTTCAATGTTCCACCCTTCCTGATCCCAGGGATGGAACTGAGCTCTCTCAATGCTGATTTCTCAGTGCACTTTATCTATGTTTCACTGTTGACCTTACACTTTTGTGTCATATCATGCATGAACTTAGTTAATATCTGGTCTTATGTGTTTACTCCTCTTTTGTCTTTTTTTCCAGTAGTGCCTAGCCTGGTGTTTTACATACAGAGTATTTGGGGGAGAAATAACTATTGAAAAAATGGGCATAATAAAAGAATGATTTCTATTTCATTTGCTGTGTGATGCCATAGGTTCAACTGTAGTGTTCATTAAATATATTATGCCGGCTATGGTGAAAATGTATAATGACAGCACTGAAGTGAAATTTCCATTTGCAAATTATAAATACTATTTCCTAATCTTAATAGTTGGCTTCTCAAAACAAGGATAAAAATTATTCACACCATAAGGGATAGTATAACTTCTCTAAATTGCTATGGTTCCCTTACAAGAAATTATTGCTCTTCTTGCTCATTTAAATTTTTTTTTCAAATATTCAATATTGGATAAGGAGTATGTGTACTATATTATCTCTAGATATGTTCAATAAACATCAAAACAGCAGTTTTTCAGTGTCATATTAAATTTTTATTGATCTCTTTTATATGCCATTCTATTTACATAGTATGAGAATTAATATAATATGAAAGTTAAATATGAAAAGAGAATTATTTTATACACATGGAGCCAGAGTGTTCAGGCTCAAACACAGAGCAAATTGTGATGCAGCAACACGTGAGTGGAGAAGGAAACTATGATGATGGGACTCACATGGAAGACATGCTGAAACTTAGGTGTGTATGATGGAGGAGGGGGAACCAGAAGACCCAGTGTCAGTGTTCAGTCACAGAATTAATGTTCAACAGATGGAATCTCCAAAAAGAAATTTCCAGACAATGGCAGGTATTTACTTCAGGCAGATCACCTGGTATTATTTGTGCAATGTTTAGCCATGCAGAACAGGACTGAAGTCAGTGAATGGGGAGATTGTAAAGGTCTACTTCATGTATTAGCACTCTAATACAATGAACTGTGATTTATAACTGACTATGATTAAGATCTGAAATTCAACTAGATTACTGTGGTGAAAGCCCAGTTGTTTTAATCAGTCAAACACACCTGGCTTTAGGAAATGATGCAGTTTAGAAGACATGGAAACTTCCTGTCCTTTCACAAGAAAATCATTTTGAGAAAAAGATAATTGAACAAAATAAAAACCCATTCCATCTGGGGTATTTTTTCAATGAAAGATTAGCTTACACATGCATATAAAAGCTGTTAAAATTACTGGAGGAATACTGTAAAGTTGCAGGACACAAAAATCAGTTGCATTTCCACATGCTAATAATGAACTTTTTTAAAAGAAAATTAAGAAAACAATCTCATTTACAATGGCATCGAAAAAATAAAATACTTAAGAATAAATTTAAACAAGGAGATGAAAGACTTGCATGCTGAAAACTACAAATCATTGATGAAAAAATTTAAAAATAAACAAATGAATGGAAAGCTATCTCATATTCATTGATTGGAAGAGAGTATTGTTAAAATGTACATACTACCCAAAGCAATCTACAGAGTCAATGCAAGCACTACTAAAACACATATGGCATTTTTTTTTTTTTACAAAGGTAGAAAAAAAAAATCCTAAAATACTTATGGAATCACAAAAGACTGTAAATAGCCAAAACAATCTTGAGAAAGAATAACAAAGCTAAACATATCACATTTCCTGATTTTTCAAATATTCCAGAGCCATAGTAATTAAAACAGTATGGTAGCTGCTATAAAAATAGATATATAGGTCAATGGAACAGAATAGAGAGCCTAAAAATAAACCCACATATACACATTCAACTGATTGTTGACAAGAGCACCAAACAAACACAAGGGCACCAAATAAACACAATGGGGAAACACAGCACTCAGTTGGAAAACTGGGTATCCACATGCAAAATAATAAAATTAGGCCCCTAAATTACACCATATACAAAATCAATTTAAGATGAATTAAATATTAAGACATAAGATTGGAACTGTAAAATTCCTAGAGAAAAAGATAGTTGAAAGATTTCATGACACTGCACTTAGCAATGATTTCTTGGATTTGACAACAGGAGCACACACAACAAATGCAAAATTAGAAAAATGGGACTACATTAAACTAAAAAGCTTCTACACAACAAAGAAAACAATCAGCAAAGGTGAAAAGCAACCTATAGAATGAGGGGAAATATTACAAACTGTAAATCTGGTAAGAAATTTTTTAGCAACTGAATGCCTCTCCACAAAAGTCATATGTTGAAATTCTACCTTCAATATGATGGTGTTAGGTGGCAGGGTCTTCAATAGGTAATGAGGACTAGATGAGCTCATGAAGATGCAGCCCTGATGAATGAGATTAATGCCCTTATATAGGAACAGAGAGAGCTTGCTCCATCTCTCTTCTCTCTGCCAAAGTTGAAGAGGGCCTTCACCAGAATTAGATCAACTGATCATCCTAATCTTAAAATTCTGGCCTTCAGAACTGTGAGAAATTTCTGTGCTTTATAAGCCATCACTATGCTATTCTGTTACAGCAGCCCAAATGGACTAAGACAGGTTAATAGTCAAAATACACAAAGAAATCCTAAAACTCAAGAGCAAAAAAGCAAACAATTTAATTAAAAATGGGCAAAGAACTCAAGTAGATATTTCTCCAAAAAAGATATACCAGTGGCAAAGAGGTGTATGGAAAGATGCTCCACATCACTAATCACCAGGGAAATGTGAATGAAAACCACAGTGAAATATCACCTCACACCAGTTAGTATGGCTATTGTAATCAATACATACGTACATACATAAAATTTAAAATATGACAAGTGTTAGCAAGGATGTGGAGAAATTAGACCCTTGTACACCACTGATGAGAATGTAAAGTGGTGGGACCACTAGAAAAAACAATATGGAAGAGTCTAGTCCATCTGCAAGATGGAAATGGCATACACACAATGCCATTAGCTAGAATTTGTGCCTGGGACACTTATTAATAAATTCTAAACCTATAGCATATTTTAACTTGATTTTTTTCAAGACTTCTCTAAATGTCTCGATTTTTGAATCACATACATTATGGTCTTGAAGTAATTTTTTAAATGTTTGTATTACCTTTGATTTTAAAGCAATTTATAATTACAGTTAATTTGCAAAATTAATTTACCCAAGTGGAATCAGACTGACCAAAACTTTAGAGTATCATATCCAAACTCAGCTAAGGAATATACATCTTCCAAGCTCTAGTAAATGTAATTATTCCATTAATCCTTTTTGTAATGCGGTAAAATAATGTTATTTTTTTGTTTAATACAGTAAAGAAATAGCACTATTACCTGTATGTGGTAAAGAATATGTGATGATAGATTAAATACTATATATATTAAATATAATAAAACAATATAAAACATAATATTCAGTGTATATTAGATAGTATTAATGTATTAATACATTTTATAATATTGATTATTTTAATATTTACTAGTATATATTATATATATAATATAGTACAGTTGATCCTTGAACAACATTGGGGTTGGAATGCTGACCACCTGTAAAGTAGAAAATCTGTGTATAACTTTTGATTTTCCAAAAACTTAACTACTAATAGCCTACTGTTGACTAAAAATCTTACTGGTAACATAAACAGCCTATTAACACATATTTTGTATGTTACATGTATTATAAACTGTATTCTTACAATAAGGTAAGCTAAAGAAAAGAAAATATTCAGAAAATAATAAGGGAGGAGCTTCAAGATGATGGAAGGGTAAGGCACAGAGATCACCTTCCTCCCCACAGATACATCAGAAATACAACTACATGTGGAACGACCCCTACAGAACACCTACTGAAAGCTGCCAGGAGACCTCAGACCTCCCAAAAGGCAAGAAACTCCCCACGTACCTGCGTAGGGCAAAAGAAAACAGAAAAAAAACAGAGTCAAAAGAATAGGGATGGGATCTGCACCAGTCGGAGGGAGTGGTGAAGGAGGAAAGTTTTCCACACACTAGAAGCCCCTTCGAGGGGGGAGCTTCAGAGCCGCAGAGGAGAGCACAGCTACAGGGGTGCGGAGGGAAAAGTGGAGAGATTCCCGCAGAGAGGATCGGTGCCGACCGGCACTCACCAGCCAGAGAGGCTCGTCTGTTCACCAGCCAGGGCGGGCGGGGCTGGGAGCTGAGGCTCAGGCTTTGGTCGGATCCCAGGGAGAGGACTGGTGTTGGCTGCGTGAACACAGCCTGAATGGGTTAGTGCACCACGGCTAGCCGGAAGGGAGTCCGGGAAAAATTCTGGAGCTGCCAAAGAGGCAAGAGACTTTTTCTTCCTACTTTGTTTCCTGGTGCGCGAGGAGAGGGGATTAAGAGCTCCACCTAAAGGAGCTACAGAGATGGGTGCGAGCCGCGGCTAACAGCACAGACCACAGAGATGAGCATGAAATGCTAAGGCTGCTGCAGCAGTCACCAAGAAGCCTGTGTGTGAGCACAGGTCACTGTCCACACCTCCCTTCTGGGGAGCCTGTGCAGCCCGCCACTGCCAGGGTCCTGTGATCCAGGTACAACTTCCCAGGGAGAAAACACGGCAGACATCAGGCTGGTGCAACGTCACACAGGCCTCTGCCACCACAGGCTCACCCTGCACTCCATGCCCCTCCCTTCCACAGCCTGAAAGAGCCAGAGCCCCTGAATGAGTGGCTCCTTTAACCCCGTCCTATCTGAGTGAAGAGCAGAGGCCCTCAGGTGACCTACACGCAGAGGTGGGTCCAAATAAAGCTGAACCACAGGAGCTGTGCAAACAAAGAAGGGAATGGGAAATTTCTCCCAGCAGCTTCAGGAGCAGTGGATTAAATCTTCACAATCAACTTGATGTACCCTGCATCTGTGGAATACCTGAATAGAAAATGAACCACCCCAGATTGAGGAGGTGGACTTTGGGAGCAACTATATATATATACTATATATATATATATTTTTTTTTTTTTCCCTTTTCCTCTTTTTGTAAGTGTGTATGTGTATGCTTCTGTGTGTAATTTTGTCTGTATAGCTTTGCTTTTACCATTTGTCTTAGGGTTCTGTCTGTCTATTTTATTTTGCTGTTGTTATTATTTAAAATTTTTTTTTTTTTTTTTTTTGCTGTACGCAGGCCTCTCACTGTTGTGGCCTCTCCCATTGTGGAGCACAGGCTCCGGACGCGCAGGCTCAGCGGCCTTGGCTCATGGGCCCAGCCGCTTCGCGGCATGTGGGAACTTCCCAGACTGGATCACAAACCCATGTCCCCTGCATTGGCAGGTGGACTCTCAACCACCACGCCACCAGGGAAGCCCACAAAATATTTTTTTCTTAATAATTTTTTTTATTTTAATAACTTTATTTTATTTTACTTTATTTTAACTTATTTTATCTTCTTCTTTCTCTCTTTCTTTTTTTTCTACCTTTCATTCTGAACAGTGTGGATGAAAGGCTCTTCATGCTCCAGCCAGGCATCAGTGCTGTTCCACTGGGGTAAGAGAGCCAAGTTCAGGACACTGATCCACAAGAGAACTCCCAGCTCCACATAACATAAAAAGGTGAAAATCTACCAGAGATCTCCAACTCAACACCAAGACCCAGCTCCACTCAATGACCAGCAAGCTACAGGGCAGGACACCATATGCCAAACAACAAGCAAGCCAGGAAGACAACTCCATCCATTAGTTCAGTGGCTGCCTAAAATCATAATAAGGCCACAGACACCACAAAACACACCACCAGAGGTGGACTTGTCCAACAGAAAGACAAGATCCAACCTCATCCACCAGGACACAGGCACTAGTACCCTCCACCAGGAAGCCTACACAACCAACTGAACCAACCTTGGCCACTGGGGACAGATGCCAAAAACAACAGAAACTATGAACCTGAAGCCTATGAAAAGGACACCTCAAACAAAGTAAGTTAAGCAAAATGAGAAGACAGAGAAACACACAGCAGTTGAAGGAGGAAGGCAAAAAACCACGATACCTAACAAATGAGGAGGAAATAGGCAGTCTACCTGAAAAAGAATTCAGAATAATGATAGTAGAGATGATAAAATATCTTGGAAATAGAATGGAGAAAATACAAGAAACGTTTAACAAGGACCTAGAAGAACTAAAGAGCAAACAAACAGAGATGAACAACACAATAAATGAAATTAAAAATTCTCTAGAAGGGATAAATAGCAGAATAACTGATGCAAAAGAATGGATAAATGACCTGGAAGATAAAATAGTGGAAATAACTACTGCAGAGCAGAATAAAGAAAAAAAAAGAATGAGAAGAATTGAGGACAGTCTCAGAGACCTTTGGGACAACACTGAATGCACCAACATTCAAATTATAGGGGTTCCACAAAAAGAAGAGAAAAAGAAAGGAACAGAGAAAATATTTGAAGAGATTATAGTTTAAAACTTCCCTAATATGGGAAAGGAAATAGTTAAACAAGTCCAGGAAGGACAGAGAGTCCCATACAGGATAAATCCAAGGAGAAACACACCGAGACACATATTAATCAAACTATCAAAAATTAAATACAAAGAAAATATATTAAAAGCAGCAAGGGAAAAGCAACAAGTAACACATAACAGAATCCCCATAAGGTTAACAGCTGATCTTTCAGCAGAAGCTCTGCAAGCCAGAGGGAGTGGCAGGACATATTTAAAGTGATGAAAGAGAAAAACCTACAACCAAGATTACTATACCCAGAAAGGATCTCACTCATATTTGATGGAGAAATTAAAAACTTTACTGAAAAGCAAAAGCTAAGAGAATACAGCACCATCAAAACAGCTTTACAACAAATGATAAAGGAACGTCTCTAGGCAGGAAACACAAGAGAAGGAAAATACCTAAAATAATAAACCCAAAATAATTAAGAATGGTAATAGGAACATATATATATAGATAATTACCTTAAATGTAAATGGATTAAATGCTCCTACCAAAAGACATAGACTGGCTGAATGGATACAAAAACAAGACCCATATATATGCTGTCTAAAAGAGACCCACTTCAGACCTAGGGACACATACAGAATGAAAGTGAAAGGATGAAAAAAGTTATTTCATGCAAATGGAAATCAAAAGAAAGGTGGAGTAGCAATTCTCATATCAGACAAAATAGCCTTTAAAACAAAGACCGTTACAAGAGACAAAGAAGGACACTACATCATGACCAAGGTTTCAAACCAAGAAGAAAATATAACAACTGTAATTTTTTTGTGCACCCAACATAGGAGCACCTTAATACATAAGTCAAATATTAACAGCCATAAAAGGGGAAATAGACAGTAACACAATCATTGTAGGGGACTTTAACACCCCACTTTCACCAATGGACCAATCATCCAAAATGAAAATAAATAAGGAAACACAAGCTTTAAATGATACATTAAACAAGATGGAATTAATTGATATTTATAGGAGCTTCCTTCCAAAAACAACAGAATACACTTTCTTCTCAAGTACTCATGGAACATTTTCGAGGATAGATCATATCTTGGGTCACAAATCAAGCCTTGGTAAATTTAAGAAAATTGAAGTCGTTTCTTTTCCAACCAAAATGCTATGAGACTAGATATCAATTACAGGACAAAAACTGTAAAAAGTACAATCACGTGTACGCTAAACAATATGCTACTAAATAACTAAGAGATCACTGAAGAAATCAAAGAGGAAATCAAAAAATACCTAGAAAAAAATGACAATGAAAACATGACAGCCCAAAACCTATGGGATGCAGCAAAAGCAGTTCTAAGAAGGAAGTTTATAGCAATACAATCCTACCTCAAGAAAAAAGAAACATCTCAAATAAACAACCTAACCTTACACCTAAAGCAATTAGACAGAGAAGAGCAAAAATACCCCAAAGTTGGCAGAAGGAAAGAAATCATAAAGATCAGATCAGAAATAAATGAAAAGAAATGAAGGAAACGATAGCAAAGATCAATAAAATTAAAACTGGTTCTTTGAGAAGATAAGCAAAATTGATAAACCATTAGCCAGTCTTACCAAGAAAAAAAAGGGAGAAGACTCAAATCAACAGAATTAGAAATGAAAAAGGAGAAGTAACAACTGGCACTGCAGAAATACAAAGGATCATGAGAGATTACTACAAGCAACTCTAGGCCAATAAAATGGACTACCTGGAAGAAACAGACAAATTCTTAGGAATACACAACCTTCTGAGAATGAACCAGGAAAAAAATAGAAAATATGAACAGACCAATCACAAGCACTAAAATTGAAACTGTGATTAAAAATCTTCCAACAGGGCTTTCCTGGTGGCGCAGTGGTTGAGAGTCCGCCTGCCGATGCAGGGGACACAGGTTCGTGCCCTGGTCGGGGAGGATCCCACGTGCCACGGAGTGGCTGGGCCCGTGAGCCATTTGTGTTTAAAATGTGGGGCAGTGTGCTCTGCAACAGGAGAGGCCACAGCAGTGAGAGGCCCACATACCACAAAAAAAAAAAAAAAAAAAAATCTTCCAACAAACAAAAGCCCAGGACCAGATGGCTTCACAGGCGAACTCTATCAAACATTTAGAGAAGAGCTAACAACTGTCCCTCTCAAACTCTTCCAAAATATAGCAGATGAAGAAAAACTCCCAAACTCATTCTACAGGGCCACCATCACTCTGATACCAAAACCAGACAAAGATGTCACAAAGAAAGAAAATTACAGGCCAATATCACTAATGAACATAGGTAGAAAAATCCTCAACAAAATACTAGCAAACAGAATCCAACAGCACATTAAAAGGATGATACACTATGATCAAGTGGGGTTTACCCCAGGAAAGCAAGGATTCTTCAATATAAACAAATCAATCAACATGATACACCATATTAACAAATTGAAGGAGAAAAACCATGTGATCATCTCAGTAGACACAGAGGAAACTTTTGATGAAATTCAACACCAATTTATGATAAAAACACTCCAAATAATAGACATAGAGGGAACTTACCTCAACATAATAAAGGCCATATATGACAAACCCACAGCCAACATTGTCCTCAATGGTGAAAAACTGAAACCATTCCCACTAAGATCAGGAAGAAGACAGGCTTGCCCACTCTCACCACTATTATTCAACAAAGATTTGGAAATTTTAGCCACAGGAATCAGAGCATAAAAATAAATAAAAGTAATAAAAATTGGAAAAGAATAAGTAAAGCTGTCACTGTTTGCAGATGACATGACTCTACATAGAGTATCCTAAAGATGCTACCAGAAAACAACTAGAGCTAATCAATGAATTTGGTAAAGTAGCAGGATACAAAATTAAGGCACAGAAATCTCTTGCATTCCTATACACTAATGATGAAAAATCTGAAAGTGAAATTAAGAAAACACTCCCATTTCCCATTGCAACAAAAAGAATAAAATATGTAGAAATGAATGTACCTAAGGAGACAAAAGATGTGTATTCAGAAAATTATAAGACACTGATGAAAGAAATTAAAGATGATACAAATAGATGGAGAGATATAACATGTTCTTTGATTGGAAGAATCAAAGTTGTGAAAATGACTCTACTACCCAAAGCAAACTACAGATTCAATGCAATCCCTATCAAACTACCAATGGCATTTTTCACAGAAGTAGAATAAAATTTTTCACAATTCGTATTGGAAACACAAAGACCCAAAATAGTGAAAGCAATCTTGAGAAAAAAAAATGGAGCTGGAGGCATCAGGCTCCCTGACTTCAGACTATACTACAAAGCTACAGTAATCAAGGCAGGATGGTACTGGCACAAAAACGGAAATATAGATCAATGGAACAGGATAGAAAAACCAGAGATAAACCCACACACATATGGTCACCTTATCTTTGATAAAGGAGGCAAGAATATACAGTGGAGAAAAGACAGCCTCTTCAATAAGTGGTGCTGGGAAAACTGGACAGCTACAATTTAAAGAATGAAATTAGAACACTCCCTAACACCATACACAAAAATAAACTCAAAATGGATTAAAGACCTAAATGTAAGGCCAGACACCGTCAAACTCAGAGGAAAACATGGGCAGAACACTCGATGACATAAATCACAGCAAGGTCCTTTTTAACCCACCTCCTAGAGAAATGGAAATAAAAACAAAAATAAACAAATGGGACCAAATGAAACTTAAAAGCTTTTGCACAGCAAAGGAAACCATAAACAAGACAAAGAGTCAACCCTCAGAATGGGAGAAAATATTTGCAAATGATGCAACTGACAAAGGATAAATCTCCAAAACATACATTTAACTCATGCAGCTCAATATTAAAAAAACAAACAACCCAACCCCAAAATAGGCAGAAGATTTTAATAGACCTTTTTCCAAGGAAGATATACAGATTGCCAACAAACACATGAAATAATGCTCAACATCATTAATCATTAGAGAAATACAAATCAAATGTACAATGAGATATCATCTCACACCATTCAGAATGGCCATCATCAAAAAATCTACAAAGAAGAAATCCTGGAGAGGGTTTGGAAAATAAGGAATCCTCTGGCACTGTTGGTGGGAATGTAAATTGGTGCAGTCACTATGGAGAACAGTATGGAGGTTCCTTAAAAAGCTAAAAATACAACTACCATACGACCCAGCAATCCCACTACTGGCATATACCCTCAGAAAACCATAATTCAAAAAGAATAATGTACCAAAATGTTCATTGCAGCTCTATTTACAATAGCCAGGACATGGAAGCAACCTAAGTGTCCATCAACAGATGAATGGATTAAGAAGATGTGGCACATATATACAATGGACTCTTAATCAGCCATAAAAGGAATGAAACATTTATTTGTAGTGAGGTGGATGGACCTAGAGTCTGTCATACAGAGTGAAGTAAGTCAGGAAGAGAAAAACAAATACCATATGTTAACACATATATATGGAATTAAAAAGAAAAAAGAAAAGAAAAAGAAAATGATCAGAAGAACCTAGGGGCAGGATGGGAATAAAGATGCAGACCTAGTAGAGAATGGACTTGAGGATACGTTGAGGGAGAAGGGTAAAGTGGGACAAAGTGAGAGAGTGGCATAGACATATATACACTACCAAACGTAAAATAGGTAGCTAGTGGGAAGCAGCCACATAGCACAGG
The DNA here is from genome assembly GCF_000442215.2 of Lipotes vexillifer. Classification (NCBI taxonomy): domain Eukaryota; kingdom Metazoa; phylum Chordata; class Mammalia; order Artiodactyla; family Lipotidae; genus Lipotes; species Lipotes vexillifer. Next base: position 128,777 of record NW_006795413.1, read on the forward strand.
GAGATCAGCTTGTTGTTGTGACTACCTACAGGGGTTGGATAGGGAGTGTGGGATGGAGGGAGATGCAAGAGGGAAGAGGTATGGGGACATATGTGTATGTATAACTGATTTACTTAGTTATAAAGCAGAAATGGACACACCATTGTAAAGCAATTATACTCTAATTAAGATATTAAAAAAATAATAAGGAAGAGAAAATACCTTTTTAGTGCTGTACTATATCAATACCATAAGCTCACATCACCTGCTTATATAACGAGTCATCTGTCAGCATCTACATCAATATTGTCTTATATATACAAAACACGATATCTGCTACATGTGTTCCTAAAACCAGACATCATAAATGAAAAGATAATATGAAAAAGAAACATAATTATTTACAGGTACTGCAATTCATGCACTGTTATTGAAGAAGCAGCAATACAACTGCCTTATAGTAGGCTAGTGTAATCAATATGATTGCTTCACAATAGATTAACCTATACACGAATGAATGAGTCATTATAAAATTTTATGGCATACAGTATTACTGTCATATTCATAATACAGTATTAGAAACTTAAAAATAACAAAACACCTACCTGTGACGATGGGCTGATATGCAATTTATCCAGTTATGATGGGACAGGCATACTGTAATGTTATGTGATTCTTTGAAAGCAGAGTTATAAACAAGTAAGAAAATGTATACATTATTAATTTTACGTTAAATATCACTCACTTTATGCCTATATAGCCTATAGGCTATCCACTTCAATACAACTCTTGCACAAGATGTGCTACACAATCCAATGATGATGATGATGACGCCAAAACATCTCATTCAGTTTTTGCTGTACATTTATTAGATATTCACATGAAGACAGACACATGCACAACAGATAACTTTATTAAGTGTGCAGCATGTTGGTGATTTACTGCTCATTAGGTGGAAATGGATGATCATAAAGGTCTTCATCCTGTTGTCTTCATGTTGATTGGGCTGAGGAAGAAGGAGAGGAGGGGCTGGTACTGCTGTCTCAGGGGTGGCAGAAGTGGAGGAAGAGAAGGCAGGAGAGGCAGACACACTCAGTTTAACTTTACTGAAATGCAATCATAGTATCTGGCTTTTTTACCTTTACATTTCTGTGAAAATGTTTCTTTACAGTACCACCAATCCTTGTTCCACTGTTTGCTTTGGTTTCAGTGCCCATATCATTGAAAGGCCCACGTCATAAAAGAAGTCAAAAGCAGTGTTGAATAACTGGAATCACTCTGCCAGATTGTCTCATGTCACTTTATTTTCTGGCACTGCTTCTTCTGTGTCTTCCTCCTCATTGTCTGGCATTGTTTTGGAAGTACTTTCCTCTGTCAAGTCATCTTCTGTTAGTTCCTCTGGTGTGATATCTAATAATTCTTGAATTTCTCCAAGATTCATATCTTGAAACACTTCACCCTCTACCTTTTTTTTTTTTTTTTTTTTCT
>NW_006795413.1:130333-169004 GCF_000442215.2 Lipotes vexillifer
GCAGGAATTTACTTTGAGGGCTTGATGCCTTTCACAGCTTTCTCTATAACATTGATGGCATATTCAGTGGTGTAACACTCCAAGACTTTCATGATGTTCTCTCTACCAGGGTTCTCTTCCATACCATTAGCAATCCTTTCTATAGAGTGTGCAATGAGCCTTAAAGGTCTTTATGGCCCTCCTGATCCAGAGTCTGAATTAGAGACATCGTGTTTGAAGGCAGGTAGACCACTTTGACACCTTTAGTGTTGGACTCATGGGGTTCTGGGTGGCCAGGGGCACTGTTCAATATCAAAAGGACTTTAAAAAAACAGTCCCTTATTGGCAAGGTTGTTTCTGACTTCAAGGAGAAAGCATCAATGGAACCAATCCAGGAAAAGTGTTCTCATTGTTCAGGCCTTCTTGTTGTACAACCAGAAGACTGGCAGCTGCTGTTTATCTTTTCCCTTCAAGGCTCTGGGTTTAGCAGCTTTACAGATAAGGTCAGTTCTGACCGTAAGCCTGACTTCATTTGCACAAAACAGTAGAGTTGGCCTATATCTTCCTGCCTTAACTCCTCACTTCTCTTTCTTACTAATAAATATCCTATGTGGCATTGTTTTTTTCCAGAATAGGGCTCTTTTGTCTGCATTAAAAATCTGTTAAGGTAGATGTCCTTTCTCTTTGATGATTTTCTTAGTGACATCTGGGAAATTTTCTACTGTCCATTAGTCTGCAGAAATTGCTTATCCTTAGGTCTTCTTGTCTATCAAAAGTCAATTAAATGTGTGGGCAATATTATTACAAAGTACATTGTGGCATGAAATAGGGAAAATCAAAAGATGAAGAGAGGGCTTCCCTGGTGGCACAGTGGTTGAGAGTCCGCCTGCCGATGCAGGGAACGTGGGTTCGTGCCCCGGTCCGGGAAGATCCCACATGCCGCGGAGCGGCTAGGCCCCTGAGCCATGGCCCCTGGGCCTGTGCGTCCAGAGCCTGTGCGTCCAGAGCCTGTGCTCCGCAATGGGAGAGACCCCAATAGTGAGAGGCCTGTGTACCACAAAGAAAAAAAAAAAGAAAAAGATGAAGAGAATGCCAATGGCATTGACAGAGATAAAAATTACATGAACAAACATGCTGAATTTAATTTTCAACATGTTACATGCTTTTAGAATTCTAAGTAGTAATAGAGATCAGTATCATCTTTACTTTCAGCATGATGTAGTAGAAAGTAATGTGGTATTGGATTAAGAAGAACAGTGTAAATCCACGGTCTTCCATGAATTATCAAATTACCTATTTTTTATGATGCTATTTTCCTCTTCTCTACCTTGGGAACAATAATACCAGTTGCATGTGGTTGGGAAGATTTCATGACTCACTGTACACAAAGCTCCTGGCTTAGTGATGATTTCATAGAAAGAGCACAATAAAACATTTGATGGTGAGAGTGACGATGAAGATGGTGATGATACAAATGATGATTAAAACAATGGTGATAACAAAGATCAATACAAAATAGATAACAGGATTCTAAAGAGAATAGACTATTCCTCTAAGCTCAAGTGATTAATTGAATTTTAGAATTAAAATTTAACCTCTATTACATATTTTACACATTATTACAATTTTTATGTTATTATAATGACCCTTCACTTCTGGTTCAGTCTTGTTATGTTTGGAAAAGAAAGCCTGTAGTTGGATTAAAGACAATGATTTATAAGCCTGATCCTGATAGCCATCTTAAAAATCAACTTATATTATCTCTAAAGGAGTAATATATATATGTAGGTTGCTGTGTGGTACAGTGAATTAGGTTTTGCTATGGGAAAAATTGAATCCTTGGATGTGGTAGAGAGATGGAGTTATGACAGTTTCCTTTTCAATTAGATGGTGAAATCATTTGAGAAAAGTTAGATTTTGAAACCAGAATCCACAGTTACACACAAGATTATTAAATAATTATGCCTGTTTATTCAAGCATTCTACTTTTTTCATTTGCCTGTTGATAGAGCCTTATCATTAAATACCTTATATATTTATAGGATATAATCTACTTTTAAGTTTGTATTGTTATCTTTCTTCTTTTTTAAAGGTCATAAGATAGCAGCATATATCCTGGATAAAACTGCCAAAGTAGACATCTAAGTATGGGGTGTATGCCGTCATCCACATAGCTAAGAAATGAGGGTGGCTTGATATCCTTGAAGACAAAATTAACAGGCACAGATACTATTTTGTGGATTCAGCTTTACTAATAGTCCTCTAAAAATCCATATGGCTTTATATCACTAACCATAACAATCAGGGCAGCTACCAGAAAGAGTTGTTAACTCTTTGGAAGATCAGTTAGTAAAGCTCGCCCAAATGCTCCATGTTTGCCTCAAAATCTCGTATGAATGATACCATGTTTGCCTCAAAGTATTGTATGAATAAGCTCTCATTCTGAATATAAAATCACCTAAAACAGACAGAAAGCCATTCTAGGTAAGAACAAATTGGCCCTATCTATTTTCTCTGCATGCAACCAATTTGGCATCAAGAAATATACATCAGGGCTTCCCTGATGGTGCAGTGGTTGAGAGTCCACCTGCCAATGCAGGGTACACAGGTTCGTGTCCCGGTCCGGGAAGATCCCACATGCCACGGAGTGGCTAGGCCCGTGAGCCATGGCCCCTGGGCCTGCGCGTCCAGAACCTGTGCTCTGCAACAGGAGAGGCCACAACAGTGAGAGGCCCACGTACCGCAAAAAAAAAAAAAAGAAAGAAAATGAAATATCCATCAAAATACAAAATTTTCATTCTTTTAAAAATTGTTATGACCAAATGGAATGAAGAGCTGAGGATACTGTCCAGATAATTCATGGTAAAAGTCTGATTATTGATCAAAGCTATGGTTTTAGTGATTAAATGATTCTAAACAAGCTAGGCATCACTTCACAAGGCAATTATTTTAAACTTTCTTCACTTTGGTTTTTAAGTCATACTGGAAATCTAAACATATCCCCCTATATGGTATATTTCAGTTAATCATTTGTAGTTTTGTTGTCATTTAGTTTAACTATCTCTAGTATTTTACTTTAAAGTTGTTGTTTTTTTTTTTTAATCTATATGCTCTGATGCCTCTTATTTTACCTTGGAGTTTATTAATTATAGAAGAAAGTTAATTTTAAACAAGTTATACATATTGCTTTTAATTCCTATAGAGAAGTAAATAACTACATAACTACATTTGTGGTTACTGATTTTTAATCAAAAAGGATTTCTATAAAACAGCATTGTATTTAACCACTATAGGAAATTGATCTATATTTTTATGAAAAATAAGTAAAGGAAAGTTTTATTTAAATTATATTTTTACTGCTACTTTAATAATATTTCTAAGAAGCTATTAATAATTTTTATCCTACTGCAAGTTAAATTAAAACAGTAATTATAGGTAACAGATTTCTTCTTTAAATTGAGTTTAAAAGGCAAAAACTGAAGCTATGTATTTTGTAACCTTTCCTTGTGTTTTGTGTACTGATTTTACTAAGTGAGACTCCATTAAAGGCCAGACCTTGCTTTACATGCCTTTCCTTTGCTCTCCCTGTTAATACTTTCAGTTTGTTTGTTTCTTAGAGTGTATGAACTGTTCTTTCTCTGGTTGTTAGATGACAGCTGGTACTGTCAGGTACCATTGTTTCCCAGCTGTCTTCCCCAGTATCCCATGGCTTCAGGCTGGCTGACAGTGTCCTTGAAGCATTTTATTTGGCCTCCTTAGTCCATTTCCTCAATTAGTTTATCATAGGAATGTAGAATATTTTCTTGTCAAAAGCATTCCACTTTTTCATCATATAAGTTAACATACAATTTACGTGGATTTGTCTCCTAAAAAGATTTGGGTTACATATTAATCCTGTAGTCTCCAAAGTCTGCTTCCTTACTCTATTCAAAAAGTTCATTTTAATTTATACCTAAAAATTAAATATAGAGAAAATAATAAATAATAAATGTGTTTTCAAAATACATTTATAATTCAAGATTCCTGTCTTTGCTCATACAAGCAAATATTTGTAGCTGGAATAATAATTATATTGAGCATAATAATTTTTATTCAGTTAACTTAAATACATAGTTTTAATGGATGCTATAGTTGAAAAAGTTATATAGGTCATACAAAAGAAACACTGTAAGCTGTAAATGCCATAATAAAATTTTTCAATCATATGTAGCAAAATGGAAAAGTTATGTTATAATTTAGCTGGCAAATTTCCATCCATTTAAACATCAATATTATTTCTGAAAAAAATGGTATACTATATTCATATTTTTAACAAATGGTTCAAATACATTAAAAATCATTGATCAGTATATTTTTAAAAAAGAGGTAGAAATTTCTGTCTGCAATATGAGGAAATATATGCTTCTCTATAAAATCATGTAACAATAGTGTGGTGCCCCAAGCACCTCTTTTTAAAAGTTTTCTCTTTTGCCAGAGTTTCCTTTGAGCAATTATTACTTTTACATTCATTATTAAAATGTTCACTTTACCTTGAAGAGAAACATTGAGGCTGATTTTTTTTAAGTGTATGAATGAGAACTCAACAAGTATGTGTGAAATAAATGAAATCAATGCAATGGTCTTTCTATTATGTCAAAATATGTTTTTTATGTTCATTTATCTATTGACTCATTAAACACATTTTCCACTGTTTACTTGATTAAATGTATTTTGTCATGTCTTTTAATACAAAGTATACATGTAGAATACTCAGAGAGTAATAACTCTTGTTAAGGAATCATCTTTTACATTTCCCAGAATCATATTTGGGTTAATTTTAGGTATGCTTTTTTTTCCAAAATGAAATGTAAATATAAAATATTGTTATTTAAGTGTTAATTTGAAAATATTTAATTATCCCTGTGGATTAGGGCATATAAACATGTATGTATATAAAACTGTAAATATTGTAAGTTTCATTCAGCTACTTACTTCCAGATTTTACTAGATAATTACAGATTCTTTTGCTTAAGGACTTTTTAAGAGGAAGTATAGTGATTTTCAAATTAGTCGTCCTTCACTATGTTTTGCTGTTTACACTCCATATTCTTCCATGTTTCATGCAGCCTGCAGTAGAATATATTCCTTGGACAGCTTTTTCAATTTGATTTCATACTTATGGAATAAAATTTTTAGTCTGTGCAACTCTGTTCCCACTGTACTAATATATAGAGATCTATCCAACTCTGGAACATAAGTAATTTCATTCCTTTGTTATTTTTGTATGTTTGCCTGACATAAGTTCCATTCTATCAAGAATGACTTTTCTTCTGTGCTTTGCCCAGATTACTCAGTATTCCATCTTTCTTCCTTGACCTGTGTGCTATGGAGAAAGGTTTTACATGCCCTTCTGCCATTTTGTTAGAGAGAGAAGCTTCCATCTGTTCAGATCACTGAAATTAAGTTGCTTTCTGTGTTATGTTAGCAAATGTCATTTCTTGTCCCACTGACTATAACACCAGAGCTTTTTACACATTTTTAATTCAGAGTGACTAGACTTAGGACACATAGAGCCACATACTAAATGGCACTGAAGATTACAAGGGAAGTTGAATGTTCTCTAAATCTGACTTCCAATAACTTATTTATTGAAGTTAGACAATTAATAAAAATAAAAAAAACATAAAACATAGTAAATACTATGTGCATTAAACATGGCCCTAATGTAATACATAAGCATATATTTCCCTCCATTCCCACTTAGAAATGGGTCTGAGACATTCCTTTGTCAGAAAGCTCTTGGAGTTCTGTGTAGTTAAGGCTAGATTTTTATTGTATAAAAATGGTATATGCTTATGGTATATGCTTACCAAACATTGATCTCCTTTCATTTTAAGTAACAATGCTGTTTTCTGGCTTCTTTTTTGTTTTGTTTTGTTTGCCGTACGTGGGCCTCTCACTGTTGTGGCCTCTCCCATTGCGGAGCACAGGCTCCTGACGTGCAGGCTCAGCGGCCATGGCTCACGGGCGCAGCCGCTCCATGGCATGTGGGATCTTCCCAGACCAGGGCACAAACCCGTGTCCCCTGCATTGGCAGGTGGACTCTCAACCACTGTGCCACCAGGGAAGCCCCTGACTTCTTTTTTAGGTGCATGACAATGCTGTTTATGTGATCATTTAAAATGTTAGTCAATCAGGGAAGTTTTTCTTTCTAGCACGTGCTTTCAGTCATACTGTATAGAACTGAATAGACATTTTTCCAAAGAGGAAACGCAGAAGGCCAAAAGACACATGAAAAGGTGCTCAACATGGCTAATCATCAGGGAAATGCAAATCAAAACCACAATGAGATATCATCTCACACCTGTCACAATGGCTATTATCAAAAAGAACACAAATAACAAATGTTGGCAAAGATGTGGAGAAAAGGGAACCCTCATACACTGCTGGTGGGTATGTAAATTTGTGTGGCCACTGTGGAAAACAGTAGGGAGTTTTCTAAAAAAACTCAAAATAGAACTATCATATGACCCAGCAATTCCACTCCTTTATATATATCCAAAAGAATAAAAAACACTAATTCAAAGAGGCACATACACCCCAATGTTCATAGCAGCATTATTTACAGTTGCCAAGATGTGGAAACAACCTAAGTGTCCATCAACAGATGAATGGATAAAGATGTCATATATATATATATATATATATATATATATATATATATATGCAACGGAAAACTACCCAGCCATATAACAGAATGAAATTTTGTCATTTGTAGCAACATAGATGAACTTGGAGGGCATTATGCTAAGTGAATTAAGCTAGACAAAGAAAGACAAATACTGTATGACATCATTTATGTGTGGAGTCTAAAACAAACAACAAACTAGTAAATATAACAAAAAGAAGAAAATTCACAGACACAGAGAACAAAGTAGTGGTTACCAGTGTGGAAGAAGGGCAATGTAGGGGTGGGGGAGTGAGAGGTACAAACTATTGGGTGTAAGGTGGGCTCAAGGAGGTACTGTACAACATGGGGAATATAGCTAATATTTTGTAAAAACTGTAAATGGAAAGCAACCTTTAAAAATTGTATAAAAATAAGTTAATTAATATATGGTTGCAAATAAAATGTGCTTTATGGATTTCCATATTCAAATATAGTCAGAAGAATGCCATGCAGTAGGTAAAGCCAGAATAACACTGCCTTTTCTCCCAGTGCTCAAAGGGCATTAGAGCCAAAGCATATCTCTTACAAAGATGGAATATGTTGCTGTTGGCTGTTGTTAATTTCCCCCCCAAGATCCTAAGGAGTGAAAAAAGAAGACAGTGAAGTGTATTATTAGAAGTAAGAAAGGAGAGGAATAAACATTGTCTCCCTTTTGATTAAATTAAGGAAATAAAATATAAAAATGTTTTCAACTTCTAAAAGGTCCTTTAAAAAACAAATCAGTTTTTCTTGATAACAGGATAATTTCAAGTCTCTGAGAGCATCAAATACTGACAGCCTGAGAAAGAAGAAAAGTAAATGTGTAGATGCCCACACAAAAGAAAAACAGGACAGCTACCACACACAATTCCCTTTGAACTAACATTTAGATGTAATTGTTCCTTTCTTTGTCATCTTCCTTCAAAATATTTGTGGCATATTCTGTACAACACATTTAAATCTGCCTGTGTTTAAATAGAATTTCAGTGTGTCTTTCCATCCATCTTTTTGAAAAGGAATGTTTCCTTCTTATGACTGAAGTCCTAGAAGTTTCTTTTGCAGTAGCAAAACTGTGTTCACCTCATGTCTCTTTCTAGTCCTCAGATTCTCAAAGTTGAGTTAAAGATACTCCTCAAAATATCCCATCATTCTCATTCTGTTTTGCTTTGTTTCATTTTATTTTAAAATATGTGTTGCTTTCTTTTTTTCACCTTAGCAATAATCCACATTTTCTTCCTTTCTTTCTCTATTTACCTCAATTTCCCCATTTGTAAAATGAATTAATGAGACTTAGCAGCTGACTGATATAGCTGATGTGAGGTATAATAGAGTATAGTAGACAGTATGTTGAGTGTTCTTTAATTTGATGCATACATTTTCTGGGTGGTTATCTTGAATCATGATGTTACTAAAAGAAAAACAAGGTATTTTAAGTACAAATTCATTTGCAGGATAGTGGTTCAGAATTTATTAATAAATGTAGAATAGCTACAGGTGATCCTTATTCCATGTAACAATCATTCCTATTGTACAAATTGCCATTTCTGATTAACATGGAGAAGTTTTATTAGAAGAAATGTGTTACCTTGCTATACTATAAATGTCCCAGTAGAACTTAAGGTCATAGCCATTCCCTAGTCTTCATCTGTGTAACTTCTGACACATGGTAGGAACCCAATAAATGTTATTGAAATTAATAAATTAATGAATGCATAAAGATTAGGCATACTGTTAACTTCATTTATTTTATTTTCTAATTTAATAAAGAAATTTCTAAATTTCTAATTTAGTAAAGAAATTTTCCTTAGATGTTTTATCAAATAACTTTTCAAATCATATAATAAGAGCTACAGGTATTACATTTTACTATGTGGACTAAAAATATTGTATTGTGTTTGTCACATTTTTAATAAAAATAAATAATAATATATTTTGAACTTGAAATGTGCCAATCTAGACAGTAAAGGTTTTAATACATTATTTAAATTAAATACGGTGAAATCAGTTGCATTATTGAGTTCAACTGTAAGAAGGGTTGCTCTAATTTATAGAGCTTAATTTGTCCAAGATCATACACTTTGAAGGAGCCTGGATCTGAAACTATACTTAACAAAAAAAAAATGATCTATAAGGACTGTACTTCTTATTATGCACTTGGAAAATACAGAAACACAAACTCAAATGTAGAATTATTGGCATTTTTTTATTATTTGAAGTTAGAAAAATCAGATAACTCTATGATCAATAATTTTAATAGATTTGTTGGTGTCCTTTTACTCAGCAGCATTATTAACAATGACAGAAAGTAACACTATGATGTATAGTCTGTAATGTATAGAGACCACTTATGTGCACTCCACAAAATAGCATTGGACAGAAGGGTGAGAAGGAGATGGATGGATTGAGCAGACTAATTAGTAAACTGAAGTGTTGGTGTAACTGGCAGCAGTAATGTTGCAGGATGGAGGCTTCAATCAATGTAGTATAAATAATAATGACTGTAAAACTGTGAGAAAAATAATAAGTATGCTGAGAAGAAAGCACAGCTGCAAGCTGATTCAAGAAAATATTTTGATTATTACAATATTTATTTCTGAAAGTGTGAATCAATTAATAAAATGGAAATTTAAATTTGACTCAGTTAAAATGCAAACCACTTGTAAAAAACTGTGGTACACTTGTATTATTCTCAGTGATTTTCCTATTTCTTAAAAAATAATTTAGATACCATCAACAAAACATAGTATTGCTAAAATCTTACATTACAGTCTGATTTAGCAAACGTGCTATTTTTGAAAATTTGTAGTGAAAAGCAAGTAAGCCAATGGATTTTTTAATAATCTTAATACAAATTTGTATTATACATATATTTGTATATGCATATGTGTATGAATATATTTTTGTATATATATATATATATATATAAAGGTTAAATTGTTTCTAAAGCATTATTTTGACTTATAAAAATGGGAATTCCATATTATTCTAATTCCAATATATTGCAAATTAAATTAGTTCTCATAGGAAAATAAAAGATAAAGATAAAGGACTAGATTACAAAGATTATCAATTTTTTTTTGGTCACAGTGAGATATATTTATAAAGAAATTAAGGATAATTCATGTGTCTGATACTTGATAATCAGTATTTGGAACAACAATTTTGTCCAGGTATTTATCAGCAGCTAAAAAATAAACTGAATGAGCTGTAAGAGAAAAAGTGGTGAAAACAGAGTTTAAAAGTAAGCAATATGTAAGTGGATCATAATAAACTATATCACTTCACAAGGGATGTATATTCATTGATACAGATTGCTAAATCCCATAGGCTCTAAACAAGTTATTTACAAAGGGAATCATGTGAAATAAGTGAGTAAGTTTACCTCTTAGAAGTTTTCTCAGCTATAAAATGAGCAGCAGATTTCAATTTCCTCCCCTGTCATCCTATGAAAAATGAGTTTTATTAGGGAAAATGTTGTAAACCTTAACTTGCCATTTTAAAATTCATGTTAACTCAGCATCCTCAAAATATAAAGTTTCTATACTTCAAAATACTCATTTTAAAAATGAGGCTTCCCTGGTGACACAGTGGTAGAGAGTCCGCCTGCTGATGCAGGGGACACGGGTTCATGCCCCGGTCCAGGAGGATCCCACATGCCATGGAGCAACTGGGCCTGTGAGCCATGGCCACTGAGCCTGCACGTCAGGAGCTTGTGCTCCACCATGGGAGAGGCCATGACAGTGAGAGGCCCGCATACAGAAAAAAAAAATAATAATAATAATACATGAGTATAACTAGATCCATTCCTGACTTTGACAAACATTGACCAAATCTACAATTTCCCAAATAAAATAGAATCTTCATATTCTCTGAAAAGATTTAACAAAATATGTTTTCCTTTTTAAAATAAGTGATAAGTAATAGTTTTATGGGTTTTTTTCTATCAAGAATTAAACACCCAAAACTATTATTGAAAGAGCTGTAATTTTAGCAGCCCAACTTCCCCAGCATATGATCAATTTGATATGTGTAGATTTGAAGTAAAATTAGACCAATGCACACATATTTCTGCAACATTGCCAAAGATGTTTGGAAGTTGGAAATCAGAAGATTTTGTTAATAAAACATTTGTTACTTTCCAAACTGACTTAGGGTGGCAATGCCTTGAAGGGTGGTCTGGAGCCATGATTCTCAAACTTTTTGGTCTCAGGAACCCAAAGTTTTGGTCTCAGGATTTTGTGGGTTACAGCCAATGATGTGGCAAATATTTATTCAAAAGTGTGAAGATTGGGGATGGGACCTGTGTGAACAAACCTTGATTTATAGCATTTGCTGACTTCTGTGGGGCTAATACTTCCACTATATTCAATTTCAGGCTACCAATAAAATGTCACTGATCATACAATTTTAAAGAGGTGTGCACAATTATCTAACAAAAGCCTGTGGAAGCCCATTCAACCACACCACTGGTTATATCTATGGAAGTTTACCACAATAGAAATTAAAACAGATATTTACTTTGTCATAAATTAAATCATTTTAAAAGAACAGTAATAAGTCCTTTATCTGTGTGCACAAATAATATAGTCTTTATGAAAAACTAACTCTACTTCTAAGCAAATAAAATATTAGAGAGATAGTGAGATTGTTAGATTTTCTCATTGTTTTACATTTTCACAGATTTATTTAATGTGTGACTTAGAAAAAAAGTTGAATTCTCATATCTGATAATGCATACAATCTACTGTAATGTCACACATTGTATAGCCAGTGAACGACTGAGTCAAAAAACTAAAAATAAAAATGACCACTTACTTTCTTTTATGAAAATAATTTGATCTTGCAGATCTACAGAAAGGGTTTTGAGGATTCACTGGGATCTTGGATCACACTTTGAAGAACACTGCTACAGAGAAATAGGTGGAGCCCAGAAATAGTCTATGAAGAAATCATCTAAATAAAAGGACATCATGAGTGTAATTTTTCTTCTCTGGAAAATAAAGAGAAGGAGCCATGGGACATGACGTTAAAGAAGTAGTGAAAATGTCATAAAACTGACGGTGCATTCTGTGGTCTTCTGAGCAAGGGCCAGGGATCCTGGGAAGCCAAAACAAAACAAGCTTCTGAAATGAAGAAATTTAAAATATATATAGAAATTCAAATGCAGAAACAGCATCCCACTTTTCTGTGCCTCCCTGGTTTGTAGGAGGTTCACTCACTTTGCAGCAGGAAGTCACAACATTTTTAGTGCAGGCAGCTTTAATAAAGTGATGATGACAAAAACTGTCATTAAAACATATTTTGAGGGCTTCCCTGGTGGCGCAGTGGTTGAGAGTCCGCCTGCCGATGCAGGGTACATGGGTTCGTGCCCCGGTCCGGGAAGATCCCACGTGCCGCGGAGCGGCTGGGTCCGTGAGCCATGGCCACTGAGCCTGCGCGTCCGGAGCCTGTGCTCCGCAATGGGAGAGGCCACAACAGTGAGAGGTCCACGTACCGCAAAAAAACAAACAAACACACACAAAAAAACATATTTTGAGTAAATCTAACATTTTCCAAGAAAATAAATAATAACCACAATCAAGGGAGTTAGAGAGTTCATCTGCTTGACAATGCAGAGTAAAAAAAAAATGGAGATGAAACCTGGGAAAACTGATTATTTCTTCTAAAAATGTTAAACCAGTGTACATAAGGCATCCCAGCACAGAACCAGTATCTGGGTTGTTAATAGGTCTTTACGGTATTTAAGTACATTTTGACTGAGATTCTTGGATACTATTCATAAAAATAGTTGTGGAAATGATTAAAATATTGGTCTAGTCAATTAGATCAGTTATAACTGCAGTGAGAGTTATGAGTACATGGCAACTAAAAAAGATGCTAACATAAAATTTCACTATTTTTGATTAATTTTGGATATACAAATCAAAGTTTCATTCTGGGGATCGCTATTATCTTTATTATCTTATTATCTGTCCCCAAATTTTATTGTAAGGACACTCTGTCCCGATTTCAGAAAATATTGAAAAATTTAATATATATAATGTTTCCTACTAATAATTTACAAAATAATAAAGGTTTATGAATTAATTATGTTAGTAGCAATATATAACATAAAATAACATAATTACTAATGTGTTCTTAAAGAAAATTGACTATATAATTTTGCTGAAGGGGAAAAAGTCCTCAGAAGTCATTGCTAAGGTAAAGTATCTTTTTTTTTATTATTAATTTATTTTTATTTTTGGCTGTGTTGGGTCTTTGTTTCTGTGTGAGGGCTTTCTCTAGTTGCAGCAAGTGGAGGCTACTCTTCATCGCGGTGCTCGGGCCTCTCACTATCGCGGCCTCTCTTGTTGCGTAGCACAGGCTCAATAGTTGTGGCTCACAGGCCTAGTTGCTCCGTGGAATGTGGGATCTTCCCAGACCAGTCCTCGAACCCGTGTCCCCTGCATTGGCAGGCAGATTCTCAACCACTGCACCACCAGGGAAACCTGTACAGTATCTTTTGATAGAATTCTATCTATGTTTGATTTGGGGAAAATAAAATTATATTAAATATTCATATAAGCTTTTCTTAACATTAAGCAAAATAATACAAACTTTAATGATTAGTAAAAAAAAATCAATACCAACCCAGAAATGGGAATCAGTACATGAGAATATTTTTATATTAAGGTTATACTCCATATACTTTAAAAGTCTGAAGACTGAACCTAAATAGATTACAGTATATTGTAAATTTAGAAAAAAGACAAAAATTAACTTCTAGAGATTAAAACTATAATATATGATATTAAAAAAATACATTGGATTGGATTAACAGAGGATTAAGTAGTGCAGCAGGAAAGAGTGTTTTGGAAAGGATTCAGACTCTTCCCTGACCTGTCTGTTTTGGAAAGTATCCAAAATGAAACATAGGGGAAAAAAAGATTGGGAAAAGTAAAGGAACAAAGTATCAGTGATTTAAGGAAACATCAGAAAGTTATACATATATGTGAGTGAAGTCAGCAAAACAAAAGAGAGTGGTAGAAGAAATATTTGAAGAAACAACTGCAGTTTTGAAAATCTGACGAAAGAAATAAACCCACAAATCCAAGATTCTTATTGCATTGCAAACACAACAAACTTGAAGAAAACTACATCATGACACATAATTGTCAAATTTTTAAAAAGCAGTGATAAAAGGAAATTTTCCATCAGCCAGAATAAGTAAAAGACATTAGATACAGCAAAACAAAAATAAGAATAATGGTAGATTTCTCATTCGAACTGATTTAAGTCAGAACATAACGAAACATTTTAAAGTGTCAAAGTAGGGACAAGGCAAGAAATAATGAAGATGAGAGTGGAGCTTAAGTGGAAAATTAAAGAAACCAACAGATAGTTCTTAGAGAAGAACAATAATACTGACAAACCTCTAGCTAGAGTGATCAAGAAAGAATGATTAACATATACACACTACTATATATATAATAGATAACAAACAAGGGCTTGCTGTATAGCACAGGAAAATATACTCAATGTTTTGTAATAACGTATAAGGGAAAAGAATCAGAAAAAAAAAAAATATATATATATATATATAACTGAATCAATTTGCTCTACACCTGAAACAATTAATACAACATTGAAAATCAACTATATTTCAATTAAAAAAAAAGTTTAAAAAAAGAAAGATTGATACATAGATTACCAGCCATAGGAAAGAGAGATGGCTTTAAAACAGTCTGTGGGTACTAAATAGATAGAAAATATTATGTTCAATTTTATGTCAATAAATTCAACAACTTAGATAAAATAGCAAATCCTCTGAATGACTAAAACTACCAAAGCCAACTTAATAAGAAACAGATGACCTAAATAGAAATACACCTATTAAAGAAACAGAATTTTTAGTTAAACTATTCACACACAAAAAAATGTCAGGGCCAGATGGCTTCATGAGTAAACACAATCAAGTCCATAAGGATAAAATAATGCTAATTCTGCACAAACACTTCCAGAAACTTAAAGAGGAGAAAATGCTTCCACATTCATTTTATAAAACCAAAATTACCTTAATACCAAAATAAGACAATGGCTTGACAAGAAAAGGAAAAAATAAATCCATCATGAACATAAATATAAATATTTTTACAAAATTCTAGCCAATTGAATCTAACAATATAAAAAAAGGATAATAAGTTTTAACCAAGTGGAGTTCATCCCTATAATGCAAAATCAGTTTAACATTTGAAATTCAATCAATATAATTCATTACATAAACAGCCTGAAAACAAAAAACATACTACTGAAAAATGCAAAAATAGTTGACAAATACTAAAAATGACAACAAATTAGTAATAGAACATAATTCCTTTGTTTTCATGTGCATTTATGTAAAATAAATAACTAATGAGATATTTAATGGTGAAAGACTCAATCCTTCTGTCTAATATTAGGTGCAAGGCAAGAATATCCCCTTTCACTGCTTCTATTTAACATTGTCCCAGAGGGTCTAACTAGTGCAATAGATAAAGGAAAAGAAGTAAAAAAATCTAGATTAAAAAGGGAAAATTAGGGGCTTCCCTGGTGGCGCAGTGGTTGAGAGTCCGCCTGCCAATGCAGGGGACATGGGGTCGTGCCCTGGTCCAGGAAGATCCCACATGCCGCGGAGCGGCTGGGCCCATGAGCCATGGCCGCTGAGCCTGCGAGTCCGGAGCCTGTGCTCCGCAACGGGAGAGGCCACAACAGTGAGAGGCCTGCGTACCGCAAAAAAAAAAAAAAAAAAAAAAAAAAAAAAAAAAAGGAAAATTAAAACTGTCTCTGTGGAGATAATTCATGTTGAAAATCCTACAGAATCTTCAAAGCATTTATTAAAGCTAATAAATGTGCATTTAACAAAGTTGCAATAAATTAGGACAATATAAAAATTCAACTGTAGTTTTACATGCTAGCAGTACATAATCAGAAATTAAAATATTTAGGAAATATTAAAATATGAAATACTTAGAGATAAAGCTGACCAAATATGTGCACTATCTATTCACTGAACCATGCAGACTATTGCAGATTCTTGCTGAGACAAATTTTCAGAAGAGCTAAATAAATTGAGAAATAGTGCATTAATTGATTAGACTCAATATTGTTCTCTGAAAAGTGGTCTATGAATTTGACATAATATCAATCAAAATTGCAGAGGCTTTTTTATAGAAATTGACAAGTTGATTTAAATATCCATACAGAAATGCCAACACAATTGTGAAAACAACAATATTAGATGCTTTACTCTTTCTGATTTTAAGAAAAAGCAGTTTCAATAATACTTTAAACAAGACAATGTGATATTTGTGTAAAGATTTGATTAATGGTCACTGGAGCACAATAGAGTCTTGAAATAGACCCACCCATATGTGGTCAATCCCTTCCATGGTACAGCGTGGGATTGCAAGTGAGAAATTCCAGTCAACTCTCCATAAATCCCTATCCCACAAAATGCAGAACTAAATTAAATGGTTGTTTTAAATTTCTAAGCTTTAGGGTAATTTGCTATGTAGTAAAAGAGAACTGAAATACACTTTGTATTTAATAACTTCCTCTAGAATTATCCTAAGATTTAATCGCCATCCTTTTTCCATTTTAATTTCCTCCCTCAAAAAGTGAGAATCTTTATAGCTCTATGATCTAACTTTCTATCATCTATCTTGTCTATCGTTTATCTTTTCTCTTTTTTCCTCTAAATAATTCATAGTACATGTATATACATATAAAATATGTGTATATAATAAATGTATATATTTATCTATGTACCACATTGCTATGGGACAACCCTTAAATTCTCAGAAGCTCTTTCTTCTAAGCTCCTGCTTAGAAGGTCTACAACACACTCCTCTAAATCTTCTAAAGGTATTTTTAAAAGGACCTGGAACTAATCCCTTTATTTGATCTTTATCTCACGATTCCTTACTTTAAGAATATTTTGCTTTCAAAACAATGAACACAGGAAAGAGTTTTACTCTCCAAGTAGGCAAACACTGGCTCCTGTATATCTCCTCTAAAGTCAGCTTAACTGTGTTCTTTAGTCCATCTCTCTCTTCCCATACCTTATGTGCATCACACAGAGGACAACTGAAAATTTCAACATGATGCCTAGAAATAGCTTTAGCCAGATCCCTAAGTCCATTAGAAAGGCTTTTCCACCTTCCATGTTACCAACAGTGAGAATTTTGAAATTGTTTCATCATTATGCAATGTGAGACATTGTATTTTTAGCCTGCTATAGCAGTTTCCTCACTAATTTTCCAGCATCTACTAACAGATTTCACATCATTTTACAAACTTTTCTAAGAGTTTACTCACTGCTTTTCAAGCTTCCACCAACTACCCTTTCCAAATGTTTTAGAATTTTTGTTATGCAGCACCACACTTATAATTTTTCTATCAGTCAACTTACACTATGTGACAAAGTACCCTAACACTAAGCAAGTTAAAACACAAACATTTATTATTTTCTCATGATTCATAGATTTTAGCAGTTCTTTGTCCCTGACCCAAGTCAACTGAGGCCAGATGGCCTAAGTTACCTCACTCACATATCTGAGGGTTTGGGAGCTGGCATATCTGAGAAGATCTCTTGCATCCTCCTAGCCAAGACTTGTTCACACTGGAGAATAAGGTTTCCATCTTCAAGAGAAGTCATGTCCCAGTGCAAAAGAGCACTTCGAGTACCAGTGTGTATCATATCTACTATTTGCAAACTGCAAAATCAAATCAAAGTCTGATTCCATATTCAAGTGTTGGAAAATCAGACTTCACCTTTAAAAGGCAAGAATGTCAAACTCATAGCACACAGGGACATGGATACAGGGAGGCAGAAACAAACTGTTAATCATTACCAAATTAATCTAACAGGTAAAATAGCTGGATCATGTTAAGTGAGGTCCTCTTTAGACCCTTATACACATAAAATGAGACCATTTTGCTGAGGGGCTAATAAGTCAAATGTAGTGGGCTTCTGTTAGACTGTTTGCAAGACTCTGTACTTCTTTGTAGAAGAACCTCATTTGCTACGACACTAGAAGCCATTTATGAACATGCCCACTGAACTACGGATGAATAGATAAGTGTAAAACAAGTAGAACCAATTATGTTCTCTTGTTCAACAATTTGTGAGGAGTAAGACCTAGTTTAGATCAATGTCAGGTGCATGAATGAAGGTTTAAAAATTCTATCTGCTCTTTTTTCCTTCACTTCTTGATTCTTTATTGATCAATAATTTCTAGTTCTTTGAAATACTCCAGTGTCCTTTCCATAAATTTACCCTCAATGTTTATTTGCATGTTTTCATGATTAGAATAGTTTGCAATATCATTCTGAAACTTATGGTTAAGACTTTTCATTTAAGGAAGTGACCTAAAATTCAGGGACAGATGTATCTGATTCCAAAGCTTGTGATATTTGCACTGAATCATGCTGCCTCATCACATTGTAATGAGACAAAGGGAATTAAACTTACTCTTTTCTCCTCTGCATTTCTCCTGGACTCTGCTCCTGAGGAGAGGAGATGAAGGCAGTATTACAGGAGACTGTTGTGGCACAGAAATTGACCACAGTCTGTGATAAAGACATGATGGATCAGAATTTATAACCTTACTCTTACAAGTTTGCTTTTACATAAATAATCTTTGTTTTTAATCTTTGCTTTCTAGCAATATCCACAGCCATACACTCTCCTTTCACCCTCTCTTCTTCATCACATTTATTAAACTTTGTTTTATTAGTATTCTCATGCTTTAAAGTTACACAGCTTTTTTTTTTTTTAAGTTGGTACATATTGTCAAAGTGGAAAATATACTGGGGAAGCTTTTATAAAGGAATAGACAGTTAAATTAAATGATTACAGTATCTGGAAAACTTACTGCCTATATTTTTAAGTATATGTGACCTGTTTCCAAAGGTACAAAATATATTGATATCTTTAGAAAATATTGAGGTAGCTAACCTCCGAGAGGGCGTAGCGTTGACATGGCTTTACTAGGCCATGAGTGTTTCACATAAAATAAAATCTCTTTCTCAACCTGTTGATAGAATATTCAAAAGTTCTTATATGATTCCTCATAAAAAAATAGGTATTTAATTAATATTTTCTTTCATTAAAAAGAAAGTAAAGTCCTGAACATGGTAAGACAGTAAACAGTTCCAGTAATAAAAGACTCCAGTTCAGAACACTCTCCTGCTTTGATCATATTTATGGTCTTTTTCATACAGATAATTCTTTCCAGCGTGAAGATATTATTGAATACATTTCCCTGTCATGAGATGATGAAAGCCAGTACTAGATTCATATCTGCAGTCTTAACAACAGATTCTAGCATTGAGATTTGTATCTTTCATCAAGAATCATCTTTTAGGGGAATGGGATTAACATATACACACTACTATATGTAAGATAGATAGCCAACTAGGACACACTGTATAGCACAGGGAATTATACTCTATATTTTGTAATAAGCTATAAAGGAAAAAAAAAAAATATATATATATATATATATCTGAATCACTTTGCTGTACATGTGAAAATAACACAACATTGTAAATCAATCAACTATACTTCAGTAAAAAAAGAACCACCAAAAAGAACAAAAAGAATCATCTTTTTTTTTTTTTTTTTTTTCGTATGCAGGCCTCTCACTGTTTTGGCCTCTCCCATTGCAGAGCACAGGCTCCGGACGCGCAGGCTCAGCGACCATGGCTCACGGGCTCAGCCGCTCAGCAGCATGTGAGATCTTCCCGGACGGGGGCACGAACCCGTGTCCCCTGCATCGGCAGGCGGACTCTCAACCACTGCACCACCAGGTAAGACCAAAAAGAATCATCTTTTAACAAACTCTTCTAGGATTTGATCCAATTAGCATAATCAGTAATTCCATAAAGCCAATATTAATTTGAAAAGCCTAAAATGTTCTTTTCTGCCCAACAGTCACTATATCAATGGTTCAACAGCAAATATTTGTTGAATATACATTCTGTGCTAGAGAATTACGACAGCATTATCTAGGGTGAAAATTTTCCAAAATAGGGTGTTGTGCAAAACACACATTATTATCATCTTTCTAAAGACCGTTATCATTATCATCACTATCATCTTATAGTGTATTTAATAAATACTGAAAAATTATTATCACTTTAAATTATCTTCTCTATATTTCCTCCAAATTAGAATGAAGCATTTTTTTTCATACACTAGACTCTTTACATTACATGGAAGTCTATTTCTACTATAAATAAACAAGATATATACCATAAAGAATGAATATGAATAACGTAACAATATATGAGTGAACTCTAGTTCACAAACATAGAAATGTCTGGCAGAAAAGATGAGGAAATTGTTTGCACTTAAAAACGTATAAAGCAAATCTCCAGAGAGTGTGGTGAAGTTTATTATTTAATATTTATAAAGCTACTTCAATATTTTGGTATAATCACATACATTTTTATGACTACTACTGGAACCTATGGACATTTCTATATCTACTTCCTGAGATTCCCTTTGAGGCAAGAATGAGTCCTCTGTTAAGCAATTTCATTCACTCAAACTAATGAAACTCCATTTCTCAGAATGATTGGTACACTGCTATGTGGCTTATTTAAAAGTAATCACAGTAGTATTTAGTAGGTTTAGAAATAATTTAAATGATTTCATTATTGGTATGTTACAATATAATGAGTTAGAAGTGCCTAGAAGATTCAGGATTTATATTAAAAGACTTTGATTAGTTTTCCTGGAATTGAGAGGGAAAAGTATATGTATAGAAGTTTATTATACTGTTGAAACAAGTCTGAATATGTTTAAGATGCAAAGTTTGTAACATAATTCTTCAATAAAATTACTGGAGTTTGGGAAAAATTAAAGGTCCTACTTTACCAAATTACAAAGAAAAACTTTCTCAAATTGTTTTCTATGTATTAATAAAATACTGTATGGGGAATTAATTTGAGCCAATTTTGTAATCTAATGGAATCATTTTGATTTTGATATAATTCTTTCATTTATTTGAACCAAATAGATGGATTTGGATATTGAGTATACCATAGAATGTTATAAGCCTAATATGTGCTTTTCCTAAATACTTAAAAATGGATTTCAGATGCTCATATATATATAAATTAATTATATAAATATTGTGTGCTTTTGTGAATCAGTAACTGTGCAAGACACTATATACCACCATGAAGAAGACATATAACGACAATCATTATAAGTACTATGATGGAGGAAACAAGACAGCACAGAGAAAAATAGAGTAGGGGTGTCTTTCCCAGGTGTAATATAAGAAGAGGGTGTCAGTGAAACCACTTAAAATTCACATTTAAAAAACAATAATTTTGAATATTCTTTATTTTGAAATAATGTTAACCTTACAGAAGGTAGCACAAAGTTACCATAGACAGTTTCAAATATCCTTCACTCAATTTCCTCTAATGTTAAGCTCTTGCATAACCATGGTTAATAAACAAAATGAGGAAATTAATATTGACAAATACTATCAACTAAACTACATACTTTATTCAGATCTCCCCAGATTTTTTTTTTTTGCGGTACGCGGGCCTCTCACTGTTGTGGCCTCTCCCATTGCGGAGCACAGGCTCCGGATGCGCAGGCTCAGCAGCCATGGCTCACGGGCCTAGCTGCTCCGCGGCATGTGGGATATTCCTGGACCGGGGCACAAACTCGTGTCCCCTGCAGCGGCAGGCGGACTCTCAACCACTGCACCACCAGGGAAGCCCTCCCCAGATTTTTTTACAGACCATTATATTGAGCTAGATTGACATGTAAAAAGGTGTACATACAATACTAAATGTATACAATTCAAGGGTTCTTACATAATATATTCTCATGAAACCATCACCACCATTAGGATATAAACATATCCATCATCGCATGAAGTTTTATCCCATCCATATTATTCTTATTCTTATTCTTATTCATATGTGTGGTAAGAACACTTAACATGAGATCTACCCTCTTAGTCCATTTTAAGGGTAATACAGCATTGTTAGCTATGGGCACTGTGCTGAACAATAGATCTCCAGGACCTCTTTATCTTGCATAACTGGTTTATTTCAAGGGTCTAATCCAGGATCCCACACTGCATTGAGTTGTCATGTCACTTTAGTTTCCTTCAGTCTGTGAGTCATTCAGTATTTCCTCGCACATCATGACCAGGACACTATTAAAAAATACTGGTCAGGTATTTTTTAGAATATCTCTCAATATTTTTGATACTTTTCATGATTACAATGAAGTTACAGATTTGCAGGAAAATACCAGTGAGCTGATATGCCTTTTTCATGACATCATATGTGGCAACATGATATCAGTGCATCATGTTGCAGGCAATATTGATCTTGATCATTTGATTAAGAGAGTGCTCCTCCCAAGTTGCCTCTGAAAATAATAAATGTTTGGGGGGAGATGCTTTAGGTTATGCAAATATCTCATTTCTCACTAGAGTTTACCCACTGATTTTAGCATTCATCGGTGGATCTTGCCTATAGCCATTATGGCAACATTAGTTTTCCAGTGTTGATCTTTCTACTTCTCTCCTTACTTATATATCCATTCATTGGAATTTTTCTGTAAGTAAGGTTCGTACTTATCAGTACGTATTTATATAGGTAATCATTACTAATTTGTATCAGTGTATACTCATGGGTATTTATTTTATTTG
The DNA here is from genome assembly GCF_000442215.2 of Lipotes vexillifer. NCBI lineage: Eukaryota > Metazoa > Chordata > Mammalia > Artiodactyla > Lipotidae > Lipotes > Lipotes vexillifer. The sequence continues at coordinate 152,711 of NW_006795413.1, forward strand.
GAGGGTTATAATGACTATTATTTTTAAATATCTTTTTATATAATTTTACATTATTTTATTTCATTTATAATTCATCTGGCAACAGGAATTGGTTATAATTCAATCTTATATTTTTAAAATATTTTAAGTATGCTTTATTTTCACTTATTTCCATTATCCATTAGTAACAAATATTGAGATAAAATTGTAATTAATTTTTCAAATCTACCATAAATGTATAATTACCACCTTTTATTACATTCATTATAGTTAATGCATATAATAAAAATGTTTACAAACATCCTTAGCCAAATAATCAAATGACAGTCAAGTTATTTTCTTTAAAATATTCAGTTTCTTTCTCCTTTAAAACTTTCAGTAACAGACATTTAAGTTAAATAATATCATAATATAATAGCTTTATATTGATCACATCAATCTACAAAATGGGAAACTTTTCTCTTTAGAATAAATTTTGATATTTTTTTGCTTTCCTTTGTATTTGTATTTTTGACTTGCTATTTTGTGTAATATATCTAGTAACACAATCCTGAGGCAATATGGATTTTTAAATGGATGCAAATTTGAAAAAGAACTAGGTAATCACCCGAAAATAAGGAGAGCATGCATTGAAATGCATTGAAATCCACCGTCAGAGCTTTCTGCCTTCAGTTGCTCTTAGAATGCCTCAGTGTCTAGCTCCACTATCACAGTGGAGACAGGCAAACAAACAGTGGACAATGACTATACTTCCCCTTTTTCATAATTCTACAAAATGTCATATCTCACAACTCAAAAGGTAAGATCTGGAGCAAATTATAAGGAGTAGAAGTTGATAACACTTTGAAATAACCTAGCAAATATTTATTTCCCCTGTAAACATGATAATGTCTTTGTAATTACAGATTAAACTAATTTGGGGCAGAGAAGCGCACAGGGAATAGAATTTTATTGATTTCATATTATCAAACACAAGGAGAATATGAAATGAATGTGTGCATTGTTTAATTTTTCAGTCCTGTAATAGCGTGTTTGAATTTCTTTAAAAACTACAGAAAATGAACATGGTTGTCATCCCCTTTTTCTGGCAGGTTATCACTTAAAAAGCCTTTATAAAACTTGCAATACTTTGGACTTGGAGATTTTTATATTACACTTTCTGCCTTAAAATATTTTTGGTCAAGAGTTGTCATTCTTTATGAAAGATAAACACCTATTCTGAATCAAGTACTTAGTGAGAGGCCCTGTGTTCTCCAGAGTTGGAGAGACTGGCCTTGCCTGTGCTTGAAGTTTATTAGTTTTATTGTCAACTAAGTCAAAAGGGAAAATATAATTATTTTGGTAAGTTGTGCCTGATTTTAGAGTAATATGTTCTCATAGAAACATATACAAATAAACTCTTCTTTCTTGTCCATAATTGATCCAAAATAATAACCATTACATTTGTAATTTTTTGCTTTACGTTTACATGAATAATCCACTAAACACTTCTGTCAAATGTACACCAACTTCAAAAAATTAAATATAAAACAAAATTTTATATGAAACGTCAGCCAAACTCAAGAAGATATAGTTGGAAATTTAACATATATTGTATTTTCTTGAATGTAAACATGGCCAGCATTAGTTCATGCAGTTTAATAATATTCGCAAATACTATGAAAAGAAAGAAAGAAAAAAAGAAGGAAAGAAGAAAATGAAAATTTCACTTTCCACCAAAGTTTAGATGGTGTAGCTTATATGCCCAAGTGATAAATAACTTAAATATTTCTGAAATAACTTAAAATCTGTAGGTTTTTTAAACCATCTTTCAATTGTATACTCATAGAAAACTAATAAAAGCCATGGGCTCCCTCCCCAAGGGGGGAAAAAAAAATGTTCCTACCAATATGTACATGCACAAAAATACATGTAAGATTTTAGAAATTAATTCAAACCTTTGAAGTACACACATGGATCCATAGACTTTTCTTGTCTTCTATGGTATGCCATCTTGTAGTAATGGAATATAGACAACAAAATATAAAGTAAAAAAGATATGAAAGTAGAAAAATAAAATAAAGGTTTTGGCACTGGTATTTGCAACACCATATCCACAGAAAATATGAGTTTTCTAGGGTTTTGAGAACAATAAAATTATTCCTTTAATAAAGTTTAAACTAAATATTATACCCTGGAAAGAAAAATGTGGAAAGAAATGGACAGCACACTACTTTAGGAAGAGTGTCACTGAGACAATAATGTGAAATCACACTAAAGTCTTAAATTAACATCACGTGAGAATCACTGATTAAAAGGAAAGGATAAAGTTAACTTAAAACTCTCACCAAAAACTGAAAGAAAATGCTAAATATTATAGTCACAAAAGGCAGGACATAGGACAAACAAATGCTACCTAATTATTCTCTGAATTGATTTATTGTCAGTGTTAATTATCTTATATGTATCTTTTGATGATCTCAGTTTTTGTATCGATAAAGCTATGTGATCAACGTATATGTTATGTTTGATATTTTCACATTAAAAAACAAAATATAACATAGTAAAATACACAAAAAATAATACCTCAGTAAGATTTTATATTTATTACATGGAATTTTTTGAATTTTACCAATCCCATGCTAAATCATGTTGTTCAAAAATACAAAGGAATGTTAATTAATATAGAAACAAAATTAAGTATGGCTAAAAATAACAGTATATCCAGAGAAATAAGAAAAAATAAATACATAGAAACACAAAATATCACCAGCAGTAAAATAGTAAAAAATATCACATTAAGAAATTTCCTGGATCATTATGATGTACACTTGAAAAGTAATATAATGTATGTCAATTATATCTCAATTTAAAAAGTAACAAATTCACCATCTTAATCATTAAAACAAAGGAATCACCCATGTATAAGAGTTCAACTTAAAGTGCCTCCAGTGTGCATTTCAGTTGATTCTTCTGAGTATTATAATGATGTGTAGAGATAAATATAAAAATAATTTCATTTTCTCATTCAGAAAAGTACACAAACAAAACCTTCAGCTCTATAATCTAAGTTATGCGTTTTTTTGTTTTGTTGTTTTTAATCTTCCTGAACGTTTAAAAACATACATTTTACCCAGAAATTTTGTGTATTGCTTAGCCAGACAATACATTGATCTTACCAGGCCTACTCCTAGCTGCTCTGTTCAAACTTAAACTTACTTTTGAGGAAAATAATAGCTTTTGAATAACTTCTTTAACATTTATTTCTGGTTTATTCCCTCCCCATACCTTGTAGTGACCTTTACTTTTTATATTTTTCTCCACAACAGAATCAGCTTGACACTAGGTGCCAACAAAGCTAAATTCTGACTGAGCAGCACCCTGATTTTTTTTTTTTTTTACTACCCCTGGCCAATTAGCAGGAAATCACCAAATTGTGTTCTACTGAAACAATTCACTAAATGACCAATTTACTCAGAAAATTTTCCAAAAGAAAATTTCCTGAATGAATCATTCTCCAAATGAACATTCACTGTATTATTGAAATATTCTTTTTCCAAAGTTTTGGATTCACCAAAACTGCAGCTTCTCTGCAATAGCCTTTGTGTGAGTCACTGGCCCAGCTGGGTTGATTTTCAAATATGTGTGTTTCCTTGTTGAACTATTTCTATTTACTATGTGAGCTTCTTTCTCTTATTTATTTATTTATTTATTTATTTATTTATTTATTTATTTATTTATTGTTTTGCGGTACGCGGATCTCTCACTGCTGTGGCCTCTCCCGTTGCAGAGCACAGGCTCCGGACGTGCAAGCTCAGTGGCCATGGCTCATGGGCCCAGCCGCTCCGTGGCATGTGGGATCCTCCCGGACTGGGGTACGACCCCATGTCCCCTGTATTGTCAGGCAGTTTAGAAACACAGGCAACAACTTGGACTTGTGAATGGCATCAGAAGTGGGGGCAGTCTTGTCGGGGCAGCCTTGTGGCTTAACTTGTGGAATCTGATGCTATATCTGGGTAAATAGCATCAGAATTGAGTTGAATTGTAGGACACCCAGTTGGGATCAGAGAATTGCCAGGTGGTTTAGGGAAAAAAATCTCACACATTGGTGATTGGAATGAGTGTAGAATCATTAATGGTGTAAGATAGGGGTCCAATTTCTTTCTTTTGCATATGAATATCCAGTTTTCCCAGTACCATTTATTAAAGAAACTATCCTTTCTTCATTGAGTATTCTTGGCTCCCCTGTCAAATATAATTTGACCATATATATGTGGGTTTATTTCTGGGCTCTCTATTATGTCCCATGGATCTATGTGTCTGTTTATATGCCAGAACCATACTGCTTTGATTAGTATAGCTTTCAGTACATTTTGAAATCAGAAAGTGTACTTCCTCCGAAGTACACTTCCTCTGAACAAAGTTCTTTGTTCTTTCTCAAGATAGCTGTTCAGGGTCTTTTGTTGTTCCACACAGATATTAGGATTGATGTTTCCATTTCTGTGAAAAATGACATTGGAATTTTGATACAGATTCCAATCAACCTATAGGGGGCTTTTGGTAGTATGGATATTTTAACAATATACTCTTTTAATCTGTGGACACTGGATATCTTTCCATTTACCTGTGTCTTCTTCAAATTCTTTCATCAGTGTTTTACAGATTTTAGTGTATAGATCTTTTGCTTCCTTGGTTAAATTTATTAATAAGTATTTTATTGTTTTGATGCTATTATAAATGAGATTGTTTTCCTTATGTCTTTTTCAGATAGTTTACTGTTAGTATATGGAAATACAACTTATTTTTGTATGTTGATTTTGCATAATCCAACTTTATTGAATTTTTTGACTACTTGTAACAATTTTTGGTGTACTCTTTAGGACTTTCTTTTGCAAGATCAAGTCATCAACACACAGAGACAATTTTACTAATTTTTTTCCAATTTTAATGTATATTATTTCTTTTTCATGAGTAACTGCTCTAAGATTTCCATTACTATATTGAATAGAAGTGGTGGGTAGTGGACACCTTTGCTTTTTGCTGATCTTAGAGGGAGAGCTTTCAACTTTTCACCTTTGAGTATGATCTAGCTATGGTCCTGTCATATATGCCCCTTATTATGTTGAGGCATGTTCCTTTTATACCCACTTTGTTGAGTGTTTTTATCATGACACGATGTTGAATTATGTCAAATGCTTTATCTGTGTGTATTGAGAAGATCAAATAATTTTTATATTTTATTCTATTAATATGTTGTATCACACTTATTGATTTGCATTTGTTGAACCATCCTTGCATTCCAGGGTTAAGTTCCTCTTGATTAAGTGTGTGATCATTCTGAAATGCTGTTGAATTTGGTCTGCTAGTAATTTATTAAGAGTTTTTCATCTATATTCATTGACAATATTGACCAATAATTTTCTTTTATTTTGATGTCCTTATCTGGTTTTGGTATCAGAGTAATACTGGCCCCATAAGATTATTTTGGGAGGGCTGCAATTTTTTGGAAGAGCTTGAGAGGATTGGTATTATATTTTCTTTAATTATTTGGTAGAATTCTCCTGTGAAGCCATCTGTTTCTGGGTTTTTCTATGTTGGGAGGCTTTTGATTATTGCTTTATCTCCTTAGTTGTTATTTTCCTATTCATATTTTCTATTTCTTCATGAGTAGGCTTGGTAAATTTTATGTTTCTCAGAATATATCCTATTCTAGGTAGTCCAATATATTGGCATATAATCATTCATAGCAGTCTCTTATGTCCATTTATATTTTTGTGGTATCAATTATAAAACATTGGACTTAACCTATGCTTTAGAACAAATGAACTTAACAGATCTAATAGATGTATGTAGAACACTCCATCCAATTGAGCAGAATATACATTCTTCTCAAAAATACACAAAATATTCAGGTTAAAGCATATGTTATGTCACAAAACAATTCTTTAAAAAATTGAACAAACTGAAATCATACCAAATATCTTTTTCAAACTCAATAATATGAAGGGAGAAATCAATAACAGGAGGAAAACTGGAAAATCCACAAATATGTAGAAGTTAAACAACGTAGTCCTAAACAATGTGTCAAATAAAAATGAAAAGGGACATTAAAACTGTCTTGAAACAAATTAAAATGGAAACACAATATATGAAAACTTATGGGATGCAGCAAAAGCAGTATTGTGAGGAAATTTTACAGCACTAAATGCCTACATTAAGAAAAAAGAAAGATCTAAAATAAACATTTAAAAAATATTTTATATTGGAATATAGTTGATTTACACTGTTGTGTTAGTTTCAGGTATATAGCAAAGTGATTTAGATATACACACATGCATGTCTATTCTTTTTTTTTTTTAATTGTTTTTATTGAAGTATAATTGCTTTACAATGGTGTGTTAGTTTCTGGTTTATAACAAAGTGAATCAGTTATACATATACATATATCCCCATATCTCTTCCTACTTGCATCTCCCTCCCTCCCACCCTCCCTATCCCACCCTTCTAGCTGGTCATAAAGCATCAGACTGATCTCCCTCTGCTATGTGATTGCTTCCCACTAGCTATCTATCTTACATTTGGTAGTGTATATATGGACATATATACACTACCATTCTCTCACTTTGACCCAGCTTACCCTTCCCCCTCCCCATGTCCTCAAGTCCATTCTCTAGTAGGTCTACATCTTTTTTTTTTGCTGTATGTGGGCCTCTCACTGTTGTGGCCTCTCCTGTTGTGGAGCACAGGCTCTGGACACGCAGGCTCAGCGGCCATGGCTCACGGGTCCAGCCGCTCCGCAGCATGTGGGATCCTCCCAGTCTGGGGCAAGAACCCGCGTCCCCTGCATCAGCAGGCAGACTCTCAAGCACTGCGCCATCAGGGAAGTCCCAGGTCTACATCTTTATTCCTGTCTTGCCCCTAGGTTCTTCATGACCTTTTTTTTTTTTTAGATTCCATATATATGTGTTAGCATATGGTATTTGTTTTTCTTTTTCTAACTTACTTCACTCTGTAAGACCCTAGGTCCATCCACCTCACTACAAAAAACTCAATTTTTTTTCTTTTTATGGCTGAGTAATATTCCTTTGTATATATGTGCCACATCATCTTCATCCATTCATCTGTCGATGGACACTTAGGTTGCTTCCAACACACATGTCTATTCTTTTTCCACCTCCATACTGTTCTCCGTAGTAGCCGTACCAATTTACATTCCCACCAACAGTGTAGGGGGCCTCCCTTTTCTCCACACCCTCTCCAGCATTTATTGTTTGTAGAATTTTTGATGATGGCCATTCTGACCAGTGTGAGGTGATACTTCATTGTGGTTTTGATTCACATTCCTCTAACAATTAGTGATGTTGAGCATCTTTACATATGCTTTTTGTCCATCTCTATGACTTTTTTGGAGAAATGTTTATTTAGAGCTTCTGCCCATTTTTTGATTGGGCTGTTTGTTTGTTTTTGATATTGAACTGCATGAGCAGTTTGTATATTTTGGAGATTAATCCCTTGTCTGTCACATCATTTGCAAATACTTTCTCCCATTCTATGGGTTGTCTTTTCATTTGGTTTATGGTTTCCTTTGTTGTGTAAAACTTTTAAGTTTAATTAGGTCCCATTTGTTTAACAATTTAAATCTCAAGGAAGTAGAAAAAAATGAACAACTAATCCTAAAGTTAGCAGAAGGAAGGAGGTAAAAAAATGATAGCAGAAATAAGTAAAAGAGAAAATAGAAAAACAATAGAATGTATCAATGAAACTGAGTTAATTTGTAAGAAAGAGAAAAAAATTGACAAACTTTTAGCTAGACTTTGAAGGAAAAGAGTACTCAAATAAATAAAATTATAAATGACCAAGGACATTACAATTGTTTCTGCTTTCTTATGGTCTTGTTTTACGTCTGCCCTTGTAGTGACCTCTGCTTATTCTCCAGCATCTCCCTAGCCTCAGCCCTTTCCCTGCTCCATCTTAATACCCCTGCCTCTGATCTTTAATAACTGACCTAGAATTGGATTAGAGTAGAAAGGTTGTTAGGAGAGTGAGTAGCCTGGAAAAAATAGGGAATATATAAAATGGCATAAAACTTTCTCCAAGATTCTTTCATTTCCTTTCATCATAGAATAAGAGGCTGCATGAGTCTGACACTCAACTCCCCAAATCTAGATACTAATTGCCATTAGAAAGTGTCCCCCTACATCTTGAGCAGAGAGGTCCACTTTGGTGCCCTGCAGAAGCAGTTTGGGATATTAAGTCTTTTGAACAATTAAGAAAATATTCTGGGGCATTTCCTTAAAAAAGGAATATAATAAAATATACAATAAATCCTGAGTACTGGCATGATCTTATTGCCTTCCAGGTAGCTTTCTAAATCACCTGGCTGCTTTCTTTCTGCAGCAATTTCTTGCTTATCAAAGAAAACATCCTCAGCTGTTCTTGTGTAGAAAAAATTAAAAAATCATATATGCCAACATAGGGGTCATTTAAAATTTACTATTAAGTAGAAATTTAAATACAGTAAGCATTCTTAAACACACTTTATTTCATCATCAACAAAACCCAATTATAAAGATTAGTATACATAATGTAAGCTTAGGATAAAATGAATAAATATTGGTAGAGTGTTCACCAGACACCCCTTCTATCAGAATCCAAATAAGTAATTATAAGTCATAACCAAATATGTTTCTTTGATCTATGACAGAATAGTGCCAACATCAAGAACCCAATATGAACAAGATATCAAATTTTTAATTAAAGACAGTACTCATCCCTGTTCTTGCTGACCCTATCTCACTCATCTCAGCCTAAATCCAGCCCTAACTCAAAGATTTAAACCCTTCACAGATAAAACATAAATTATCATAATGCATTCCTCATTAAATTGTTCCTTTCAGATGTCATCATCTATTTAAGCCATCTGAACCCCAAAGGGTCAAAAATATTATGTATTATTATTTTGTTGTTGTTGTTCTTTTTATCACTTTCTCATTCTTGCCTATCCTTGCCTACCCTCTCTATCTGGCTTATTTGGAATTCTCAAAGTTTCTTCTATGGATGTCAACTGTGAAAGTAATACATACTTTGAGCAGTTAAACTTGTATTAAGCACCAAATCCCATCCTTATTCTATAAAGGTATCTCAATAAATAATTGTTTAATGAGAAAATGAGAATGTGAAATATTTTTTGGTGGGAACCCACAGTCCACCAATCCTTAGAAAAGTTCAACTCCCTAAGTATCTCTTTTCTTAATTGCTGGGAGATAATTTTCTATGACTATCTTATGTTTATGAATGTTTTCCATGCAGTGGCATTTTAATAACTCTTGTTCCAGGCTATATTTTCAAGGATACTTGCATAACATGCATCCTTGGAAAATAGATACAGCATCTCCCTCCAAAGCAGAAGAGACAGTTGTTTGCTGACCAGGACAACGTTCAAGCAGATTTGCTCATAGTCACTTTACCTTATTATTATTATTATTATTTTTTGGTACGTGGGCCTCTCACTGTTGTGGCCTCTTGTGTTGAGAAGCACAGGCTCCGGACATGCAGGCTCAGCGGCCATGGCTCACGGGCCCAGCTGCTCCATGGCATGTGGGATCTTCCCGGACGGGGGCATGAACCTGTGTCCCCTGCATCGACAGGCAGACTCTCAAGCACTGCGCCACCAGGGAAGCCCCTCATAGTCACTTTAAAGGATTAGGTTGTTATTCACTGCTAGCTCAGGGCTCCTCTACTGTGATACAAATTCACATCCACTGAGTCACTCTGCATCACTCTGTGGGATTTGGCAGGTAAGTAGACCAAAGCAAACATGATGCATGTGTTGTTTGATGTCATTAGTGAAGTTCTTTGTCTCTGACCCAGAAGTCTCATGTCTTCTGTCAACACCTATGAAACTGTAGCTGCCTAAGTCATTAGCTTGTTGACAGGGTAATAGCACAGATTCTCAAGGTTTTTTGACATCAATAAACACCTTGTGTAGTAAATCATAAAGAATATGAATTAAAAAGTTACTTTCTTTGATAATAGGAACACTGCAACATGAATATCTATTTTCAAAATTAGTGACATTTGGAGTTTCAGCTTGCATTTCATAGTTTTTACACATTTTAAGCCAAGCTCTCAGGACACTAAATTACTCAGAATAGGTAAAAATGAGCTCTGGTAAACAAGTTGACCCTCAAATATCTCAATACATTCCCTCCATGGTGGTCCTTCCAGGAAAGGTGAGGAGTATTTTCTGATTCAACACAAAAGTAAAGACTATTACTGAGATATTGAGACATCTTTGCCCAGAAATAGTCATATGGCTGAATTTTACAACATAAGAACTATATTTTTGTGTGTCCAGGAAGGTGAATATAGACTATGCTTTGTTGCACCCTCAGCTTAGTGCCATATTTTGAATGGGAAGAAGACATGTTTCTTGCCTTCAAAATTATAATAGTCTTAATGGGAATGAAAGAGTAAAATAAATAAAAGGCAATTATAATACAGAAAAATAAGTTGTGTAACAGCTGTACTCACTGTAATTGTGTAATCCAACTCAGTGTTTGCTTAGGGATATTTTCTTAAAAGAAGAGGTAGCTAAGATGAGATAGGATCAGCAGCTATTAGCTCAGAGAAGCAAAAGTGTGAGAGATGAACCTAAATTAATAGTACATTTCATTTTTCTAGTATCTCTTGCAATTGGTCTGGAATACCTGGCCTTGACATTCAATATCTCTACCCTCTCATGGAAAAAGAGACACACATATCACGCAGTACACATCTCATTAAAAGCAGCTTTTATTTGTAAAATATGTGTAGGTGGAGACACATGGAAATCACAGAACGATTTGAGTATTTCAATTTGGTGCACATAGTTTTGGTCCAGAACAGCTAATTTGTCATTATTCTTAAGATATTCATTCCCCAAGTCTGAAGAACAATTGCCTTTCAGAATTCATGTCAGTATTTATTCATAACAAGCTTAACTGATGCTAAATGCAACATTTATAAAAGCAGGTAGTACCTCTACAGATAGTGGTTGGGTCCTCTCTGGCGCTACTTGCTAATGTGTACAGGGCTTTGTCTCTGAGCATGGAACTTCCAACTTAGCCCTGGGACAATTTATTTCTTGAGGTCTGAGACATGAAAACGCTGTCATTAAAGTCTTGCCATTTAGTTAGGGACTCGGTGACTCTGGAACTTCTCTCTTTTTCTTCTTTGAGTGGTTTTTGAAACAGAGGAACTAAGGATAAACCACAGCAAAAGGTATGAGAATAAATTAAAGTTAATAGCATTTAAAAAACCAAACAAGAGTCAAAAATTGACCTGAACAAGAACCAATTTAAATATTAATGTGAAATCATTACCACAAATTCCTTAAGTGACCTTATTTAAGTGTTAAATTCATTTGAAATGCAAAAGCTATTTTCACAGGATAATCTAGAAGGCAGTCAGCAACTTTGTGTCAGTTTAAAGGAGAAAAATATATATCAATACAATTTTATAAAACAGAATTATGTTTAGAGGTAATTTAAAAATAATCTTTCAGCTGGACTCTCCTGGTTTCCATGGTGTCTACTGGGACAAAGTGACATGCCAATTCAAAATTGACTAAACAAAGAAACGTTCCAAATGAACAATGAGAATGGCTTAGTAAATGATCATTGCTAATGACACTGAACAAACAGGTTAATTGGCACTGGGAATCTGAGACATTTTGTATGTCATTTTCTGATAAGGGTGATAATATTCCTTATTTTTTCCTTAACAGTATTCACTACCCTGCCATATGAGAGGCAATTTTCCTAGTCTGAATCTCTCCTTCTGTGCACTAAGCTCATTTTCATATCAGATAGCTCTAAATGAAGAGAGAGGTCTGTGCCAGACAGTAATGAAATGAAGACCTACTGTTCCTGTAGGAGGGGAAGAGAACAGGAACATTTTTTGCTATTGCATTTGTTCCTAGTGTTAAACATAGGCTGCTTTCCTGATACCAAAGCACCCAAATTGATGACAACACTCTCCCTTTCCCCTAAGCTGCTCCTCTTCAAGTCTTCCCTGTTTTTAATAATAGCCCACTGTCCAAGCCACCAAACAGAGTCACTGCGTTCACCATCCAACTCTACTATTTTGACACCCTGTCAGTTAATCACTAGATCCTATGGATTTTACTTCCCAGTGTCCTTCAAATCTAGTTCTCTCCCCTCTCTGCACTCTAATATGGCTCTCAGATGACTGCCTTAATACATATAAAACAGCTGGTTTCTCTTCTTACCACTGGGTCCGGGGTACGGGGGAGATTAGTTTTAATGCATATCAGGCAGTATCAGTTAGCTTCCAAAACGCTGTAGGGATTTCTTCTGCAATAGATAATCTATAGCCTGATTTACAAGACACTGCATCATTAGCTTTCAACCTGCATTTCCAAGCTTGTCTCTTTCACTGGTTATAGGACACTCTTTTCCCCTTTCTTTGTCTAATCCTTATGAAACCAGATATAATTTCCTCAATGAGATCTTTGCTAGCCCTTCCTCTTTTATTATAACTTTCTCTTAGAATCCCATTTTTAATGTAAGTACTAATATTTAACAATTATGAATTTATTTTTTTGTTTTTATGATTAAACATCTTTACTCCCAAATAGGTTATAAGGTATATGTGGACAAGAACAATATTTAATTAATTGAACACTTTATATTTACAATGTATTCTAGAAACAAGAAAAAATATTTATTGGATAAAGGAGCAAAATTTTTCAAGTGTTTTGTTTTGTTTTTGTGTTCTACAACTACAATCAAGGTAAAGCTCCCCGTCCAATCTATGACTTTATACTTAAGTTTTCTATTTTAATTCAATATTCCTAGTACCTTAAGGAACAGACTTTCATGACTGCTTCACTCAATAAAATAATTCTCTATACTTGTTTTATAAGAAAGTATTTATTTTAATGTTTTTTGAATAAGTAATACACTTACATTGTTGCAAATATTTTATTTGGCACAATGAATAGCTCATGCCAGGTACCAGGCACTCAGCTCTCCTCTCAGGAGACAACTCATCTAAACTGGTTTCTGATAATTGTATCACAGATATTCTACATATTTACATGCAATATATTTTATAATACTTCCCTCCTCTTCTTCCTTTTTCAAATGTTAGCATATATCTTTATTGTATACCTTGACAATATATATAGGTGGTTCTATTATATATATATATATATATATATATATATGTACCTATATATAATCTTAACCTTTTATTTTGGAAAATTGCAAAATACACATAGTAGAGAGAAAGTATAAGGGACCTCCAAATAATCATCTCCCAGCCCAACACTTATTCAGATTGTGCCATTTTTTCTGTTTTATCTAACCCCTCATTTGTTGCTGATGTGGTGGTGTTATTTTTCTGGAGGATTTTAAAGCAAATCCAGGCATAATAACATTTTCCTTATCTTTATGCTTATAATTGTTTTTGTCTATAAAAATAAGGACATTTTGGGTAAATTTTATTTTGATGTAATATCCATCTTACAGAGAAGTTTCAGCAGTACAAAATATCTTTCACTTTTTAAAATAAGGACAACTAATCATAGTGGCTAACAGTAAATGAACACTTGCTATTTTCCAGGTACAGGTACTAAATGTTTTTCATTTATTATATTACTCAGAAATTGAACTATCCGAATATGAAAAGTGGAGTTGTATTACTGACTCTCATTAGCTGTGAAATTGAATTTATCTACATCATAATTCCTTTATGTGTAAAATGGGAACAAAACACTTCTCCACAGACTGGTCAAACTTGTGTTATCCTTTGTCAAATGGGCAGTTTTGGGTGGGAAACTCACTGAGATTAGCAAAAAATTCCTATAAAGCAATCTGATGGCTGAGGCAAATTGCATTTTCCTTGTATTGAAGTATAGATTACACTATCTACCCTGGCCACCCTGCTGGAGTGTTCTGAAGCCTAAATCAGGCAATACATTGGAATGTATTTTGTAATTTCAAAATGGTAAACAAATTAACCTTTTTAAATTATTTCAGTTATGTCTATACCTGTGCATACTGATCACAAGTTCACTTTTGAGTCTAAAAAAACAATTTTTTATAGAAATAAGTTATGTTCCTTTCTATAATTTTCCAAAGTTTATGAGTATATTATTCTTAAAATGAAAAGAACTTAAAAATTATAATATTTGAAAAATAATGAAAGAAAATAATAAGAATACATGGCAAAATATTCAAGAAGAAGAATGAGAAAAGCTAAAGCTTTCATTTACCCCTAGTTCTGTAACAAGGATGCTATGAAATCACACAGTGTTGCCACTTAACCAGTTTGGATATTCTAAGCAGAAGGAAGAAGTTTCTAAACTGAGAACAGAAACCTATTTAGAAATAAATCAGGGGACGGAGGGAGAATAAAGAAGGTTCACTGCAGCTGGGTGGGAATAGCACGTGCAGAGGACTGAAGTCAAATGAGAGCATGAGAATGAGCTGCACCAGAAGTGAAGGCCTGGGGAAAGCCTTTGTACACTGCATACTTGGAGTTGCAAAAGATAATTTCCTAATAGCTACATTAAATACCCTGTTCTGCAGTTTAAGAACATGACTTCCTATTGTATTATCGGTCCTTTGGGAAGTAAATATAGTAGGCTTCCTGGGAAAATGTTTAGAAAGATCAAACAAGGAAAGAGAAATGAGATCCTGTCTTTAGATAAGAGTTCAGACAGCCAAAGGTATTGCAGTAGTAGGTGAGAAAAGAAAATGAAGATGAAGAAAGTTGGATGTGAAAAAAGATCTGATGTAAGATGAACAAGACAAAGAAGATCAAAAGTTTTAAACGTGAGCTGAACTTGAGTCTTCCACATGTTTGCTTGTGTGTGTACACAGGCTAAGAAAGTAGAATACACTATATCTAAAGATATAAAGTGTGTAGGTTAAAATTCAGCTAATACAATGCAGAAAGTATTATTTCTTTTCATTAAAAGTGAATATTAAAGCATGTTTTTAGTAGAACCCAAACATTTTATTCCATGTCACTTCCTAAATTAGTTAAATGATTTTGTACAAATATCACAAAAATATAAGTGACCAGTTTGGGGCAAAATGTGGAAGTTCAGACACTAATTTAACCTTGGAATAAGAACAGTCAGATAAAACTGGAGTGTTTTCTGGTGCAGTGACTGAGCTGGCACAGTGATTTAATTTGATTGAACAAATTCATCACTTACAGATGGCAGAACTGAAACTGCTTGAAGTCATTTGAGCTGCCAGTACTGAGATAGAAAAGATCCTTGAATTTCTATTGTGGAAAATGTGTGATACACAGAAGTAGCTTTCAAAGCAGTTCAAGGAAAAGAAGTTGCTCAGTCAAATTCAGAGAATGTCCTGAATTGTTTTCAAAGTGACTACATAAAATTAGGGTCATGATCTACAGAATCGATCTATGTCCGAACTGATTTGAGCTGGCTACACCTGCTCCAGAGAAGTATCCTGATTTGCTGATTTGAAAAACAGGAATGGAAGATGGCAGTTCAGAGATCTTTGTTTCCATGGGTGACTTTCATCCTCAGTAGAGACTTCTTTTAGAGAAATCCATAGTTGAAAGTAGCATAACATGAACCCTAAGCCATCTTCAAAAAGAATGTGAATTTCCTTAGGTAGTTCTACCTTAACTCCAAACTGAAACAGCACTCCTAAACCAGATCATCAAACTGCTATAAGTCTAACACTTAAAGTTTCAGTCTTCAAAGTCATAACCATGGGGTGTCACAGGTATGTCAGAAGTTACCATTTTGTTATCTGTTGCTATGATTTTTAATTCATATATTTCCCCATGAACTAATATAGCCTTTGCTTTCTCAGCAATATTAAAAATGATCATCACTTTAAACCAAACCAGAAGTAGCAGGGTTATAGAGATAATTCAGACTTAGCATAGGAGGTCCCTGTAGTCTAATAGGGTTACCTGTTGACATCTTACCACACAATCTAAAATGAGTTCTAATTCCATTTATACATGTTATATTCACTGATTTACAACCAAAATTGATGTGTGAAAGTATTGCATATGTTACTATACAACGTGAATTGTTATTTCTACACTGAGATTTCTCATACAAAATCAGTACCCAGGGCTTCCCTGGTGGCGCAGTGGTTGGGAGTCCGCCTGCCGACGCAGGGGACACGGGTTCGTGCCCCAGTCCGGGAAGATCCCACATGCCGCGGAGCGGCTGGGCCCGTGAGCCGTGGCCGCTGAGCCTGCGCGTCCGGAGCCTGTGCTCCGCAACGGGAGAGGCCACAGCAGTGAGAGGCCCGCGTACTGCAAAAAAGGA
>NW_006795413.1:169036-176781 GCF_000442215.2 Lipotes vexillifer
AAAAAAAAAAAAAAAAAAAAAAAAAAAAAAAAAATCAGTACCCAATCACTATTTAAATTCTGGTAATTTTTTTTTTAATTTATTATTTCCAGCCCATTAAAATCACACTCTATAACCCCAGTTCCAAATATTACATATTTTCATTAATCTACTGGGCATCACACAGGTAGTTCAACTGAACATATTCAATTCTGAACAAATTCAACTGTTTATGAAATTACTCCCTAAATCTGACCTTTCTACTGCATTCCCTACCCATCCATCCAGTTGCCTAAGGCAGAAGGATTCAATTGACTTTTCACTTTCACTTACCACCAACATCCAAAACAAACATTAATGCCTTTTGATTCTACCTCTGACTTAGCTTTCCTATTTACCTACTTGCCTCCTTGCACGACTTCATTATTTTAATTCAGTACACTTTCCTTTCTCATGTGGATTATTAAAACTGCTTTTTACTTGGTCTTAACCTCCAAGAATCTCTTTCAAACTTTTTCCCAGCGCTTCCCTGGTGGCGCAGTGGTTGAGAGTCCTCCTGCCAATGCAGGGGACACAGGTTCTTGCCCTGGTCTGGGAAGATCCCACATGCCGCAGAGCGGCTGGACCCGAGAGCCATGGCCGCTGAAACTGCGCGTCTGGAGCCTGTGCTCCACAACGGGAGAGGCCACAACAATGAGAGGCCCGCGTACCGCAAAGAAACAAAAACAAAAAAAACCTTTTTCCCAAATTGGAGAGTGATTTTTATAAAATATTAAATTGTGATTCTGTCCTAATATTTCAATAATTCTCTATGCCTTACTTTGGATTCCCCCAAAAGCAGAACCTAAAACAAGAATTTACATGCAAGTAGCTTATTTGGGAGATTATCCCAAGAAAAAAGATGCGAGGGGCTGAGGAATAAAGACAAGGAAGGGAGGTAAACATAATAAAGATTATGTTAACAGATCTGCTCCGATTGCATGCAGCTGGAGCTCAATCCTCCTGGGAAGCTGAGGGATAGTATAGAAAAGTCTTGGAGTTTCCTCAAAAGAGCAGTTTTTGTTTTTTATTGTTTTTTTTTTCAGATGTCTATTACTGTGTAATAAACCTGTTTTTTTTTTTTTTTTTTTTTTTTTTTTAGATCTCTGTTATTGTGTAATAAACCACCAAAAATTTAAAGGCTAAAGCACCTTTATTTTCTCTCACAATCTTCCAGCTTACTGGGTTCAGTTGGGTGATTCCTCTACATCATGTCATTTCCAGTGCATCCAACTGATTTAAGACAACAACAAATCCAGGCTAGATGTGAAGATCAGATGCCTAAGTATTATTATACTGAGGGATATGGTTCGTTGAAAGGTTGGGAGAATGGGAGTTACCAATAACAGACCAGCATACTGGGTCATTAATTCTCTATCTATCACTATTTGATGGTTGCTTCTGAGGACACTAAGCTCAAGCGATGTGATTAGTCTGGAAAATGGAATAACTTTACTCTGAGATGAAATAAGAAAAATAAATGTCCCCAGGTAAAGAGTCACAAGTTCCTACAGTATGTGCCCTTCAGTATGTAGAGGAAAATGCTGAGCGAATATGGGAAGGCAAATGATGATGCCTACAACAAAATTAAATATATATATATATAAATAAAAAAAAAATCTTAACGTGTCTTACAAAACCATTCAAGATATGTTCACTTTTCCATTTTTATCTCAGTGTGCAGATGTTAAACCATTGACTGCTCTCTTTTACATGACCTGCTTCTCTTTATTATCATTTTTATTTTATTTTTTTGAAAACCAACTTATTTCCTTCAGCTCTTATTTTTTCTTTAACATCTTTATTGGAGTATAATTGCTTTACAATGGTGTGTTAAGTTCTGCTGTATAACAAAGTGAATCAGATATATGTATACATATATCCCCATATCTCCTCCCTCTTGCGTCTCCCTCCTATCCACCTTATCCCACCCCTCTAGGTGGACACAAAGTACCGAGCAATCTCCCTGTGTTATGCAGCTGCTTCCCATTAGCTATCTATTCTACATTTGGTAGTGTATATATGTCAGTGCCACTCTCTCACGTCGTCCCAGCTTACCCTTCCCTCTCCATGTCATCAAGTCCATTGTCTATGTTTGCATCTTTATTCCTGTCCTGCCCCTAGATTCTTCAGAACTATTTTTTGTTTTACATGCCATATATATCTGTCAGCATATGGTATTTGTTTTCCTCTTTCTGACTTACTTCACTTTGTATGACAGTCCATAGGTCCATCTATCTCACTAAAAATAACTCAGTTTCATTTCTTTTTATGGCTGGGTAATAGTCCACCATATACATGTGCCACATCTCCTTTAACCATTCATCTGTTGATGGACATGTAGGTTGCTTCCATGTCCTGGCTATTGTAAATAGAGCTGCAATGAACATTGTGGTACATGACTCTTATTGAATTATGATCTCCTCATGGTATATGCCCAGTAGTGGGGTTTCTGGGTCATATGGTAGTTATATTTTAGGCTTTTAAGGAACATCTATATTATTCTCTATAGTGGCTGTATCAATATACATTCCCAACAACAGTGCAAGGGCATTCCCTTTTGCCCACACCCTCTCCAGCATTTATTGTTTGTACAAATTTTGATGATGACCATTCTGACAGGTGTGAGGTGATACCTCATTGTAGTTTTGACTTGCATTTCTCTAATGATTAGGGATGTTGAGCATCTTTTCATGTGTTTGTTGTCAATCTATATATCTTCTTTGGAGAAATGTCTATTTAGGTGCTCTGCCCATTTTTGGATTAGGTTGTTTGTTTGTTATTTTATTGAGCTGTGTGAGCTGCTTGTATATTTTGGTGATTAATCCTTTGTCAGTTGCTTTCTTTGCAAATATTTTCTCCCATTCTGAGGGTTATCTTTTCATCTTATTTATGGTTTCCTTTGTTGTGCAAAATATTTTAAATTTCCTTAGGTCCCATTTGTTTATTTTTGTTTTTATTTCCATTTCTCTAGGAGGTGGGTCAGAAAGGATCTTGCTGTGATTTATTTCATAGAGTGTTCTGCCTATGTTTTCCTCTAAGAGTTTTATACTGCCTGGCCTTACATTTAGGTGTTTAATCCATTTTGAGTTTATTTCTGTGTATGGCATTAGAGAGTGTTCTCACTTCATTCTTTTACATGTAGCTGTCCAGTTTTCCCAGCAACATTTATTGAAGAGGCTGTCTTTTCTCCATTGTATACACTTGCCTCCTTTATCAAAGATAAGGTGACCATATGTGCACAGGTTTATCTCTGGGCCTTCTATCTTGTTACATTGATCTGTCTTTCTGTTTTTGTGCCATTACCATACTGTCTTGATTACTATAGCATGGTAGTATAGTCTGAAGTCAGGGAGCCTGATTCCTCCAGCTCCGTTTTTCTTTCTCAAGATCGCTTTGGCTATTCGGGGTCATTTGTATTTCCATAAAAATTGTGAAAACTTCAGTTCCAGCTCTGTGAAAAATGCCAGTAGTATTTTGATAAGGATTGCATTGAATCTGCAGATTGCTGCTTTGGGTAATATAGTCATTTTTAAAATGTTGATTCTTCCAATCCAAGAACATGGTATATCTCTCCATCTGTTTGTATCATCTTTAATTTCTTTTATCAGTGTCTTACAGTTTTCTGGATACAGCTCTTTTGTCTCCTTAGATAGGTTTATTTCTAGGTATTTCATTCCTTATGTTGTAATGGTAAATGTGTGTGTTTCCTTAATTTCTCTTTCATACATTTCATCATAAGTGTACTGGAATGTGTGAGATTTATGTGCATTAATTTTGTATCTTGCTATATTACCAAATTCATTGATTAGCTCTAGTAGTTTTCTGGTAGCAGCTTTGGGATTCTCTATGTATACTATCCTGTCTTCTGCAAGCAGTGACCATTTTAATTCCTCTTTTCTGATTAGAATTCATTTTATATATTTTTTGTCTCTGATTGCTGTGACTAAAACTTCCAAAACTAAGTTGAATAATAGTGGTGAGAATGGGCAACCATGTATTGTTCCTGATCTTAGTGGAAATGGTTTCAGGTTTTCACCACTGAGAATGATGTTGGCTGCTGGTTTGTCATATATTGCCTTTATTATGTTGAGGTAGGTTCCCACTATGACTACTTTCTGGAGGGTTTTTATCATAAATTGGTGTTGAATTTTGTTGAAAGCTTTTTTTGCACCTATTGAGATGATCATATGATTTTTATCCTTCAATTTGTTAATATGGTGTATCACATTGATTGATTTGTGTATATTGATGAATCCTTGCATTCCTGTGATAAACCTCACTTGATCATGGTGTATAATCCTTTTAATGTGCTGTTGTATTCTGTTTGCTAGTATTTTGTTGAGGATTATTGGATCTATGTTCAGCAATGATATTGGCCTGTAATTTTCTTTCTTTGTGACAGCTTTGTCTGGTTTTGGTATCAGGGTGATGGTGCCCTCCTAGAATGAGTTTGGCAGTGTACCACCCTCTGCCACATTTTGGAAGAGTTTGAGAAGGATAGGTGTTATCTCTACTCTAAATGTTGATAGAATTTGCCTCTGAAACTATCTGGTCCTTGATTTTTGATTGTTGGAAGATTTTTAATCACAGTTTCAATTTCAGTGCTTGTGTTTTGTCTTTTTATATTTTCTATATCTTCCTGGTTCAGTTTCAGAAGGTTGTGCTTTTCTAATAATTTGTCTATTTCTTCCAGGTTGTACATTTTATTGGCATATAGTTGCTTGTAGTAATCTCTCATGATCCTTGGTATTTCTGCAGTGTCAGTTGTTACTCTCCTTTTTGCATTTCTAATTCTATGGATTTGAGTCTTCTCTCATGTTTTCTTGATGAGTCTGGCCAATGGTTTATCAATTTTGTTTATTTTCTCAAAGAACCAGCTTTAATTTTATTAATCTTTGCTATTGTTTCCTTCATTTCTTTTTTATTTATTTCTGATCTGTTCTTTATGATTACTTTCCTTTTGCTATCTTTGGTAATTTTTTGTTGTTGTTGTTCTTTCTCCAATTGCTTTAGGTGTGAGTTTAGGTTGTTTATTTGAGTTGTTTCTTGTTCATTGAGGTAGGATTGTATTGCTATAAACTTCTCTTAGAACTGCTTTTTCTGCATCCATAGGTTTTGGGTTGTTGTGTTTTCATTGTCATTTGTTTCTAGGTATTTTTTTAAATTCCTCTTTGTTTTCTTCAGTGATCTCTTGGTTATTAAGTAGTGTGTTGTTCAGCCTCCATGTGTTTGTAGTTTTACAGATTTTTTCCTGTAATTGATATCTAGTGTCATAGCATTGTGGTCAGAAAAGATACTTGATACGATTTCAACTTTCTTAAATTTACCAAGGCTTGATTTGTGACCCAAGATATGATCTATCCTAGATAATGTTCCATGAGCACTTGAGAAGAAAGTGTAATCTGTTGTTTTTGGTTTGAAGGTCCTATAAATATCAATTAAGTCCATCTTCTTTATTGTGTCATTTAAAGCTTGTGTTTCCTTTTTTTTTTCATTTTGGATGGTCTGTCCATTTTAGAAAGCAGGGTGTTAAAGTCCACTTCTATTATTGTGTTACTGTTGTTTTCCCCTTTTATGGCTGTTGGCATTTGCCTTATGTATTGAAGTGCTCCTATTTTTGGTTCATAAAGATTTACAATTGTTATATCTTCTTGGATTGAATCCTTGATGATTATGTACTGTCCTTCTTTGTCTCTTGTAATAGTCTTTATTTTAAAGCCTATTTTGTCTGATATGAGAATTGTTACTCCAGCTTTCTTTTGATTTCCATTTGCATGGAATATCTTTTTCCATCCCCTGACTTTCAATAGGTATGTGTCCCTAGGCATTTAGTGTGTCTCTTGTAGACAGAATATATATGGGTGTTGTGTTTGTATCCATTTAGCCAGTCTATGTCTTTTGGTTGGAGCATTTAATCCATTTACATTTAAGGTAATCATTGATATGTATATTCCTATTACCATTTTCTTAATTGTTTTGGGTTTGTTGTTGTAGGTCTTTTCCTTCTCTTGTGTTCCCTGCCTAGAGAAGTTCCTTTAGCATTTGTTGTAAAGCTGGTTTGGTGGTGCTGAATTCTTTTAGCTTTTGCTCATCTGTAAAGATTTTTAATTTCTCTGTCAAATCTATATGATATCCTTGCTAGGTACGGTAATCTTGGTTGTAGGTCTTTCCCATTCATCATTTTAATTATGTCCTGTCACTCCCTACTGGCTTGCAAAGTTTCTGCTAAAAGATCAGCTGTTAACCTTATGGGGATTCCCTGTATGTTATTTCTTGCTTTTCCCTTGCTGCTTTTAATATTTTTTCTTTATATTTATTTTTTGATAGTTTGACTAATATGTGTCTTGGCTTGTTTCTCCTTGGATTTATCCTGTATGGGACTCTCTGTACTTCCTGCAAGTGATTGACTATTTATTTTCCCATATTAGGGAAGTTTTCAACTATAATCTCTTCACATAATTTCTCAGTCCCTTTTTGTTTCTCTTCTTCTTCTGAGACCCCTATAATTCAAATGTTGGTGTATTTAATGTTGTCCCAGAGATCTCTGAGACTGTCCTCAATTCTTTTCATTCTTTTTTTCTTTATTTTGCTCTACCGTATTTATTTCCACTATTTTATCTTCCAGGTCACTTATCCATTCTTCTGCCTCAGTTATTCTGCTATTGATTCTTCTAGAGAATTTTTTATTTCATTTATCATCTTGTTCATCATTGTTTATTTACTGTTTAGTTCTTCTAGCGCCCTTTAAAATGTTTCTTGTGTTTTTTCCATTCTATTTTCAAGGTTCTGGATCATCTTTTCTATCATTACTCTGAATTATTTTTCAGGTAAACTTCCTGTTTCCTCTTCATTTCTTTGGCCTGTTGGTTTTTTGACTTGCTCCTTCATCTGCTGTGTATTTCTCTGTCTTCTCATTTTGCTTATCTTACTATGTTTTTGTTCTCCTTTTTGCAAGCTGCAGGTTCATATTTCCCATTTTTCTTGGTTTCTGTCCTCATTGTGTAAACTTTGTTCAGTGGGTTGTGTAGGCTTCCTGGTGGAGGGGACTAGTTCCTGTGTTCTGATGTATAAGGCTGGATATTGTCTTTCTGGTGTGCAGGTGCACGTCCAATGGTGTGTTTTGGGGTGTCTGTGAACTTCTTATGATTATAGGCAGTCTCTCTGCTAATGGATGGGGTTGTGTTCCTGTCTTGGGAGTTGTTTGGCATGGGGTTTCCAGCACTGTAGCTTGTTCATCATTGAGTGGAGCTGGGTGTAGTGTAGAGATGGAGATCTCTTGGTGATTTCTCGCTAATTGATATTACTAGTGTCTAGGAGGTCTCTGGTGGACCAATGTCCTGAACTCAGCTCTTCCCCATCATAGGCTAAGGCCTGACACCCAGCACTAAGACCCTGTCAGCCACACAGTGCAGAAGAAAAGGAAGAAAAAAGATACAGAAAAATAAAATAAAATTGAGTTATTAAATTAAAATTTTAAAAAATATATTATTAAAATATAAAAAATGAAAAAGTAATAAAAATGGAAGAGAGCAATCAAACCTATAAACAAATCCACCAATGATAACAAGCACTAAAATTTATACTTAAAAAAAAAGAAAAAACGGACAGACAGGACCCTAGGACAAATGGTAAAACGAATCTATACAGACAAAATCACACAAAGAAAAGTACACATGCACACTCAGAAAAAGAGAAAAAGGAAAAAAAAAAAAAAAAAAATATAT
>NW_006795413.1:176821-249476 GCF_000442215.2 Lipotes vexillifer
ATATATATATAAAGGAAGAGAGCAACCAAATCAATAAACAAATCTACCAGTTATAATAAGCTCTAAATACTAAACTAAATAACCATAAAACCAGAAACAAATTAGATTCAGAAAGAAAACCTTAAGTCTACAGTTGCTTCCAAATTCTACCACCTCAGTTTTGGGATGATTTGTTGTCTCTTCATGTAGTCCACAGATGCAGGGTACATCTGGTTGACTGTGGAGATTTAATCTGCTGCTCCTGAGGCTGCACAGAGAAATTTCTCTTTCTCTTCTTTGTTCGCACAGTTCCTGGGGTTCATCTTTGGATTTGGCCCTGCCTCTGCATGTAGTTCACCCTCTGGAGTCTGCTCTTCCCCCAGACAGGAGGGGTTTTCTTGTTTTTTGTTTTTGTTTTTTTTCATGGTATGCGGGCCTCTCACTGCTGTGGCCTATCCTGCTGTGGAGCACAGGCTCTGGATGCACAGGCTCAGCAGCCATAGCTCACGGGCCCAGCTGCTCCACGGCATGTGGTATCTTCCTGGACTTGGGCACGAACCCGTGTCCCCTGCATCGGCAGGCAGACTCTCAACCACTGAGCCACCAGGGAAGCCCCAGGAAGGGGTTAAAGGAGCATCTGATTATGTGTCTCTGGCTTACTCAGGCCAGGGAGGAGGGAGGGGTATGGAATGCGTGTCAGAGGCCAGTGTGACATTGCAACAGCCTAAGGTATGCCATGTGTTCTCCCAGGGAAGTTGTCCCTGGTTAGTGGGACCTTGGTAGTGGTGGGCTCCACAGGCTTCCGGGAGGGGAGGTGTGGATAGTGCTCTGTGCTTGCACACAGGCTTCCTGGTGGCTGCAGCAGCAATCTTAGAGTTTAATGCCCTTCTCATTTGTCCGTGCTGATAGCCATGTCTCGCACCCATCTGTGGGGCTTATTTAGGCAGTGCTCTGAATCCCCTCTCCTTGCACACCCTGAAACAGTGGTCTCTTGCCTCTTAGGCAGTTTCAGAGTTTTTCCCAGACTCCCTTTCTGCTGACTGTGTCATACTAACCCCCTTCTGGCTGTGTTCATGCAACCAACACCAGTCCTCTCCCTGGGATCTGATCTCCAAAGCATGAGACTCAGCTCCCAGACCCCACCCACCCCAGCAGGTGAGCAGACAAGCGTCTCAGGCTAGTGAGTGTTGGTCGGCACCAATCCTCTGTGTGGGAATCTCTCTGCTTTGCCCTCAACACCCTTGTTGCTGTGCTCTCTTCTGTGGCTCTGAAGCTTCACCCCTGCCCATCCCCCCATCTCCACCAGTGAAGGGGCTTCCTAGTGTGTGGAAACTTCCTCCTTCACAGCTCCCTGCCAGAGGTGCAGGTGCCATCCCTATTCATTTTTCTCTGGTTTTTCTTTTTCCGTTTGCCTTACCCAGGTACATGGGGAGTTTCTTGCCTTTTGGGAAGTCTGAGGTCTTCTGCCAGCATTCAGTAGGTTTTCTGTAGGAGTTGTTCCACATGTAGATATATTTTTAATGTATTTATGGGGAGGAAGGTGATCCCCACGTCTTACTCCTCTACCATCTTGAAAGTTCCCTTCTTCAGCTTTATTTAGGTTAAATTGACAAATAAAATTGTAAGATATTTAACTGTACATCATGATGATTTTATAGACTGATACACTGCAAAAGAAATCTTCCCATCTATTTAATTAACACATCCATCACCCCATCATCTCACATATTTATCTTTTTTTTTTTGATAAGAACATTTAAATTCTACTCTTTCCAAATTCCATTTTACTATCCAGTGTCATTATTTTTTATGTTCATTAAAGTTACAAAGCAGTAGTCTCCTGCTTCACTCCCTACTCAGATTTCTATTCACCATAATAATTTTCAGATTGTT
Source organism: Lipotes vexillifer (assembly GCF_000442215.2). Lineage (NCBI taxonomy): Eukaryota > Metazoa > Chordata > Mammalia > Artiodactyla > Lipotidae > Lipotes > Lipotes vexillifer. The sequence continues at coordinate 178,694 of NW_006795413.1, forward strand.
TGACTCTTTTAAAACATATTTTCATTACGTTTTTTAAAAATTTAGTTATATCATCTTTGTTAATTTTTAAGTTTTAGATATTATTCATTAACTTCTCATTAAAATTATGAGGTACACTCCGTCCCCTCCCCTCCCTTCCCCCTTCCCCCTCCATCAAACTTTTGGGTCGAAAAATTATTCAGTACTTACAATTATTATGGTTATGTAAATAACACAGCCATATCATATATTGTGGTTATATTTTTCTTTTTTATAAAATTTTGATTTTTCACAGGAATGAACAATTGTTTTATTTGTTCCTTTGCATATTTTCTATTGTCCTTATGAACCAGTTCTCACCCAGAAGCATGAATCACCTTGAAATATGCTTAAACTTATTGATGAATCTCTCAATTTGTCTTGTTCTTCAAAACATCCCTTCTGAAGTTTTTGTCCTTCTCCTTTTGGCTATGTTTTCTACCAGCCTGCTGCCACAGATCTTATTCTCAGAATTTTCTTTGTCCTTATCATCCTGAGGATTTTCTTTGTTTTCTGAGTTGTAGCCACCATTTCATGCATGATGAGTCTTCTTTGTTAGACGTCTCCCTCACTTTGTTGGAACACATCCTAAATTTTCAGTCATGTGAATTTCTTACAACACACATGCCTGATGATATTCTTCTAATCTCACACGTGAGTAATAGTTTATATTTTTATGTGGAAATGGTTCTTAATTTGAATTTTTAGGACATTTTCATGATTGTCACCTTGTTGTTCAGAAAACCTTTCTGAGTCATTGGTTTTACTGTTGGTCATTTCATATCTATAAGTTTTTTCTTTTGTCATAGAGAGTTTTCCCAAATCCCTGCATAGGATGTAGAGGCCAAGCTACTAGTGTTCTCAGTCAAACTGAGGGAAAGGTTAGTAGTCTCATATTTGCTGAATAGAATTTCACTGAATTCCTTTTTTAGTACAGTGCCTCTACTTCTTCTACTGAGCCTAGTTTTCCTGAGTCCCACTTACTGAATAGAATTTCACTGAATCCATTTCTTAGTACAGTGTATCTTGTTCTTTTGAGTTGGGGAGAGGAAGTTTTCTATCTTTTCAGGCTGGAATGAGAATAAGGCAGTCTAGGTGAAATTGTATATTAGTTTTTACTCTTGTTTTCCACCTTAACTGCACTGCTACTTTGAAAGATACTTGTTCCTTCTAATGTCTGACTCTTTCTGGGGTTCTGACATTCAAGTTAGCCTATTTGAGAATTTCTCCCAACTTACACCTTCATGTTTAGGCTTCTCTTATCTGCTTAGTCTATTTCCTCTTGTCTAGCTGCACAGTTTTCCAACATTCTTTTGGCTGTGTTCTCCCAGCACATTGATTTATTCTAAACTTCATTTTAGTAAAGATATATATATATATATATGCATATATATCTTTATAGCCATGCTATCCACTCTGAAATTGTGTGGTAATGTGTATAATGTCCTTCAGGAACATCCTCACCTCCCCGTGACTGAGTCAGTTGTCCTTCTACCTGATAAGTTACCAGACTATTAACTGATTACATCTTTGTATCCCCAGTTGACTGCAAGCCCTTGAAGAACAGAAATAGTGTCTTTCTCCCCATTATATCTTCAGGTCCTGACACCGTGTCTTGTGTAATATGGGTCCACAATAAGTAATTATCAAATAATTATATTGTGATGCAAACACTACCCTTAACAATCTTAATCATTGTGTTCTTCAGTCAATTTATTAGAACCAGAACTATTCTCATATGAAAAAACTTGAAATGCAATCAAACCATTTCTCCTTTCATGCTATTCCTCAGTAAATTGTCACCATTTTCTGTTAACTATTCAAATGTCAACAAAATATATATTAGGCACTACTCGTTCAGTGATTATCTAGCTGGACTAACTACAAAAGGAATTACCCTCCCAGAGTTAAATTTTAGTAAGGGAAATGGGCAAATACATAAAAAGTGGCAATACCGTTTATCCATGCTTCCAGTTTTTCATTCATGAAACAAATAAATATTGAAGACATGCCCTGTGCCCAGCATTGTTCTAAGTCCTGGGGAGATGGTGGTAAACAGAACATACAAATTCCCTATGATCCTGTGGCTTATGTTGTAGCCGAGGAAAATAGAAAATAGATAAACACGTAATCACCCAAGTGGTGATAAGTCCTATGGAGAAATGTGTAATGGGTAAAGTGATAGAACAGGCAGAGGAGAAGGTTTCCTACTTTATGTGGGCTGGACTACGAAGGTCTCACTGTGGGAGGATGTTGAGCAGGAGCCGAAAGAAGAAAAGAAATAAGTTGCGTGGATTTAGCAAGGAAAAGTATTCTAGGTACTGAGAAGCATGTGCAAAGGTGAGCCAGGCTTGTCATCAGAACAATGAGAAAGACTCTAGCCTGAGAGCATTGACAATGCAGTGACCAAAGGCTGAACTCAGAAATGTAATGGGGCCTGACTACACAGGTCCTCAGAAAACTCAAAACTTTGACCTTCTCACTGACTTAGATGAGAAGACTGGATTATTTTGAGTACAGTCATGAGGAGACCTAGTTTATCTTTAGAAAGGATAACTTTTTCCTCAATGGTGCCATCTTAGAAGAAGGGACTGGCACAGCTGTGGGAAAGGCACAAAGACCTGCTCAGCCCAAAGGGAAAGAACCTCAAGCCACTCAGGGAAAACACCCGGGACACAGAAAAAATTAGACATAAAATATGGGCCAATTAAGTTAATGCAGGATCACCCTCTTTAAAATCCTGGGATTATAGCTCCATGGCACCCACTTGTGGACAACTCCCAGCTTCCTTGAGACCAGGGTCTAACTCTTATGGACTCCATGACACAAGATTTGCTGAGTCACAAGATAAAGGAAACATCTGAAACTTTAAGAATTGATGCACAATATCTATCATTAGATTGCTTACCTTGCACATATGTGACATCTGAAGATTTCTACATACTGGTTCTAAGTTTAGAAAAATAAAATAGTTACTAAAAGTGGTACTTAGCCAAATATCTTAAAAATGTTGTAGCCCATTATGTATAGGAAATGTGCGTGGAAAATAATAGTTTCCATAGTTGAAATATGTTAATAAATCCTCCTTTTATTCTCCTGGCTAGGAAGCCAAAATTCTTCATACTTATATCCCTATATATTCCTACTCAGACTTTGAAACTTTTGATTATTTCTTCAATACTTCTCTTTAACTCATGCTATCAATAGGTTGTAGAATTCAGAACTTACTTCTAGAGACATTTTATTGGCATTTATAAATGTGGGAGAATGATCCACTCAGCATTAAGTTCTGAGACTTTAAAGACTTGAAAAAGAGCGAGTGTGAGTGTGTGTGTGTGTGTGTGTGTGTGTGTGTGTGTGTTACTTTATTATATTAACTAATTTCTAGCTTGTTATCTTTTATAGGCATCAACTTTTTTCTCATTTTTAACAATGATTTAGGAGAGGAGGTATATCTAACAATAATAGGGACCAAACAATATTGTTCTGGTTCTTGTGATGTTTTTTTGAGAGAATGGGTGTTTTCTTATATTCTTCAGGCCACCTATTGTTACAAATAGACACATACAAAGTGAGTGGTTAATTCTCGTTCACTTAATATGTGTAATTTGTGTAATTAACTGTGGTTTAAAACACAAAATAATTATCTCATCACTTTCTTCTGCTGTTGTCTCTGTGTGTACCCACTGATCTTAACAAGCCACCAGAACAACAGCCCTGTGCCCTCAGCACAGATCTACATCGTTCTTCTCATTATAGACCTATTATCTTTGCAACATAAATAAATCTTTTTCCACACAAAAAGACCTCCCTAGAATACTAATAATTCCACATAGAAACACCTGAGTAGAACAGTGTCACAGAGCTGTATTCATGGTTTACTTTGAGTTCTGTAGTAAATGAGACTGCAGTTTCCAAATGAATTCCCTTATTTTATGACCTATCCACTGCAGCCAACTCTGTATCCAAGCCAATTTGCTCATTTGTTTATAGGATGGTTCAAATAAAGTGAGTAGTCTGTTTGATTTCCATATGGGTTACTTAGCTGTGTCCAGAGAAATCCTACAACACCCATAAGCTGTATTATAACTGCAGCTGACCATCTTATAGATATACACATGTGGTCACAAGGAAATTAGATTAAATATGAGAATTATAATTACAACTTATTGCATTATTTCCTTGTACCAACTTCTGCTCTAATTGACTTACAGAGAAACAAGCAAACAAAAAACACTCTTGTATTCCTTAGAGCAGCCAGCCACCAGAGGAAGAGAATATCATATATGAGGAAACAGAGGAACATTAAACAAACTGTCTCAATCCATAAAGCTGGTAAATTGCACAGTTGGGATTTTAACCCAGGCAGTTTGGTTACAATAATACAATATATGTCTTTAGCAAGCCCCCTACTAATGATGTCCATGAACCTTCTATATGAAAATCAGGATACAACTGGCCTTGAAGAACCTGTGTCTTCATTCTCCTCCATTTGACATTTTAAGTGTCCCCTTAGTATCTTAACTGAAGTGTGTTAAAAATTAAAAGAAAATATTTATCAATGTTACTATTTGCAAAATATATGTAAGATACTATTTATTAAATTCAAGTGTCTAAAGTGAGTTGACTTCAAGCTGAAGTTGCTTCTTCTGTAGGATTTTATCATCTAAAATGTGATAAAAGCAGTAAGACTTACATTGAACAGTTATGTATATAGTTATATTTTTAATTTTAAATTATTGAAAAGTTAAATAATTATAATTAATAAGTATATGTAGAAATACTTATTTTAATTTTTTTATCTGCACCTTTCCACAAAGAAAATGTGCACTGTGAGAATGGGATTTTTTATATATTTTGGTCACTGTTGTGTCCATAGTGTAGCCTAAACACTGTCATATTGTTAAAACTCAAAAATATTTATTAAATAAATGAGTAAATTCTCTATATAAAATCCCAGAGAGTGATTGGAAACATGCTATTCTTAACCTAATCATTGTTCTCAGAGAATTAGACAATGTAAAAATATGGTTATCCCAGGCTAAGTTATTTATCTTCCCTTGTGATCAGGAAGAAGGAGGTGCTGTTACTGAAAGAAAAGGTGGAACTGAGGCTAGAGATAAAGCCCACAAAAACAAGCAAGCAAGTAAGAAACAAACAAAAACCAGTAGCTCTCTAATTGTCTGTTTGGAATTAAATTTCATAAATAGAATTTTTATGTTTACAAAATATATACCAATATTTCCCCATATAAAACTGCAAATATTTTCCTACCCTCCCCATAGGATATACCCATGCCTAGCTATGGTGTATAAATAGCTCTTAGAAGAGCCCCTCTGGATGAACAGCCTGACATTCAGTCAGATTTAGATGTGTTACCTTGTGATATATATACAGTGAATTTTGACAAGTATGTCTAATATGCTGAATACAGTGCAAACGTAACTTCTGCTAAAATATATAGAGTTCTGTAAACCTGGATTGTTTACTTTGTATAAGCAGTAAAGCCCAATTCCTGGAAAAATCACAATCAAGTAAAAACATGTCCAATTCTTAGCATTTGGTCCAGGCATCGCCAACCAATCAGCATTACTTAGAGACTTTGCTCTCTACATATGGGACAGAGATTGCCATTTTCTGCTTAAGAAAAAAAAAAAAAAAAAAAAAAAGATACTGCCTTTTCCAACCTTACCTTACATAACATAACCTGCATTTTCTGTTTGGCAGTAAAACTTTTCCTCAGCATTCTATTTTTGGACCCACAGTCTTTATTTTCTTTTGAAATAGCAAACTATTCAATAAATGGCAAAATTATGTACCTCACCACCAACTGCAATCACAATAAATTTTTATATACAAAATGGAGAAATAGGAAGCAATACACAGTGGTCACCAGCAAGAAACATATTCTCGTCAGCAATGGTACAATTTTTTTGCACTCATGTTCGTGGTGGTGGAGAGAACTCGTATGCCAATGATTCAGGTTTACCCTGCTCTTACTAGCTAGGGTGTTCTTTTATGCACTGTCCAAATCACAGTAAGTAGAGCGGCATATTCTTATTTTGAAAGTGATACTATTTAGAAGCCTATTTCCTGTTGGATTATTTATAAGCAATTACAGGATGCTTTAAATATTGAGAAATATTGTGTCCTTTTTGCCAGAATTGGGTTTCTCAATACCAGTCCCTTAACATCCTATATGGCCATCTATCATTTTCAATCTGAAAGACTCTATTGCTTCATAGTCAGTATTAGACTTCATGTAAAGAAGGTGATATTTGAGTGTGCACATCAAACCACCAGCCCTCATGTCAATGGCTTCCACCTTAGTCTCTACCATAGACTGACATGAAACAACACACTCCCATGAGAAGCAGTGACACTTGGCTTTCTGACACCCAGGACACTTCTACATGGATTTTCTTTATTGGGAGAAAAATTCACAAGAAGAAGGTCTAAAAATAAGTCTGGAATTCTCTCCAAACCTCCAGCTTTCTCAAATATCACCATTTCTAGCCTTCTACTTGTCAGCTGTCTGAAAGCACTGAGCAGAGTCATAAAGAATCTTTATAATTCTATACTATAATTATATAATAGAAACTGTAATAGAAACTACATATATAATAATAATAGAAACTATATAATTCTCTTATTTTTGCTTTCAGGTAGCCACTTTATGTCAGAGTCTGTTGTATTCCTGTATACCTGTAGTACATTACTTCATTTCACAAAAAGTAACAAACAAAATACAATAACCAGACACTTTTCTACTATACCCTCTAAACATATATTCTGTAAAAAAAAATAAATAAATAAAAATAAAAAATAAAAAGAAACCTGTGTAATAATGATGTAAATAAATCTACAAAACTCTACCAAAGGAAATAAAAGAGGAACTGAAGAAATAGAAAAGCCATATTCCTGGATGAGAAGATTTAATGTTATCTGTTTTCCCTGAAGTAATTTATAAATTCAACACAGAACAAATTTTAAAGAAATTGTCAAGCTGACTCTAAAATTCAGCTGGGAGATAAAATGTTCAGAATATCCAAAAAAACATGGAAAGAAGAATGGTGGATAAATAGTCATACCAGGTATAAATATTTATATAAAATGTATAAACATATATATCAAATTAAAATATAAAACAATAATTAAAACAATTGTCATCATTTGAAGGCAAGGCAAAGAGATAAACAGAAGCTTGAAAAACAAAATAGATGGGGAGACCCTCAAGATGGCAGAGGAGTAAGATATTGAGATCACCTTCCTCCCCACAAATACATCAGAAATACATCTACATGTGGAACAACTCCTACAGAACACATACTGAAAGCTGGCAGAAGACCTCACACTTCCCAAAAGGCAAGAAACTCCTCCATGTACCCGGGTAGGGCAAAAGAAACAATAAAACAATAGAGAAAAAAGAAAAGGGACAGGACCTGCACCAGTGGGAGGGAGCTGTGAAGGAAGAAAAGTTTCCACACACTAGGAAGCCCCTTCACTGGTGGAGATGGGGTGTAGCAGGGGGAAGCTTTGGAGCCACGGAGGAGAGTGCAGCAAGAGAGGTGAAGAGGACAAAGTGGAGAGATTCCTGCACAGAGGATCGGTGCCTACCAGCACTCACCAGCCCAAGAGGCTTCTCTGCTCACCCTTCTGGGGCAGGTGGGAGCTTGGAGCTGAGGCTCGGGCCTCAGAGGTCAGATCCAGGGAGAGGACTGGGGTTGGCTGAGTGAACACAGCCTAAAGGGGGCTAGTGCACCACAGCTGGCCTGGAGGGAGTGTGGAAAAATCTCTGGAACTGCCTAAGAGGTAAGAGAATATTGTTTTGGGGGGTGTGAGGAGAGGGGATTCAGAGCACCACCTAAAGCAGCTCCAGAGATGGGTGTGAGCTGCAGCTATCAGCATGGACACCAGAGATGGGCATGAGACACTAAGGCTGCTGCTGCATCCACCATGAAGCCTGTGTGCAAGCACAGGTCACTATCCTCACCTCTCCTCCTGGGAGTCTGTGCAGCCCGCCACTGCCATGGTCCCATGATCCAAGGGCAACTTCCCCGGGAGAACCAATAGCATGCCTCAGGCTGTTGCAATGTTTTGCTAGCCTCTGTAGCCACAGGCTCGCCCTGCATACCCCTCCCTCCCCCTGGCATGAGTGAGCAAGAGCCCCCTAATCAGCTGCTCCTTTAACCCTGTCCTGTCTGGGTGGGGAAGAGATGCTGTCAGGTGACCTACATGCAGAGGTGGGACCAACCCAAAGCTGAGCACCAGGAGCTGTGCAAACAAAGAAGAAAAAGGGAAATTTCTCCCAGCAGCCTCAGGATCAGTGGATTAAATCTCCACAATCAACTCGATGTACCCTACATCTGTGTAATACCTGAATAGACAACTAATCATCCCAAAATTGAGGTGGTGGACTTTGGGAGCAAATGTAGACTTGGGGTTTGCTTTCTGCATCTAATTTGTTCCTGGCTTTATGTTTATCTTATTTTAGTATTTAGAGTTTATTATCATTGGTAGATTTGATTATTGATTTGGTTGCTCTCTTCCTCCTTTTTTTTTTTTATATATACAGAGGTATATATATTTTTTTCTTTTTATCTATTTGTGAGTGTGTATGTGTATGCTTCTTTGTGTGATTTTGTCTGTGTAGCTTTGATTTTACCATTTGTCCTAGGATTCTCTCTGCCTGTTTTTTGGGTTTCGTTTTTAGTATAGATTTTAGCAATTGTTATCATTGATGGATATCTTTTTTTGGTTTGGTGGTTCTCTTCTTTCTTTCTTTTTCCTTTTCTTTTATTTTTAATTACTTTTTCATTTTTTAAAATTTTAAATAATTATTTTTTATTTTAATTATTTTACTTTATTTTATTTATTTACTTTTTCTTTCTTTTTTTATCCCTTTTCTTCTGAGCTGTGTGGCTGACAGGGTCTTGATGCTCCAGCTGGGTGTTAGGCCTGTGCCTCTGAGGTGGGAGAGCTGAGTTCAGGACATTGGTCAACCAGTGACCTCTCGGCTCCACATAATATCAAATGGTAAAAGCTCTCCCAGAGATCTCCATTTGAAAGCAAAGAGGCAGCTCCACTCAACAGCTAGCAAGCTACAGTGCTGGACATCCTATTCCAAACAACTAATCAGACAGGAAAACAATGCCACCCATTAAAACAGAGACTGTGTAAAATCATAATAAGGTCACAGACACCCTAAAACACACCACTGGATGTGGTCCTGCCCACCAGTAAGACAAGATCCAACCTCATCTACCAGAACATATGCACTAGTCCCCTCTACCAGGAAGCCTACACAGCCCACTGAACCAACTTCAGCCACTGGGGGAAGACACCAAAAACTATAGAAACTACGAAAGTGCAGCCTGAAAAATGGAGACCACAAATACAGTAAGTAAAGCAAAATGAGAAGACAAAGAAACACACAGCAGATGAAGGAGCAAGGTAAAATCCCACCACAGCAAACAAATGAAGAGTAAATAGGCAGTCTACCTGAAAAACAATTCAGAATAATGATACTAAAGATTTTCCAAAATATTGGAAATGGAATGGAGAATATACAAGAAACATTTAACAAGGACCTAGAAGAACTAAAGAACAAACAATTATGAACAACACAAAAAATGAAATTAAAAGTTCTCTAGAAGGAATCAATAGGAGAATAACTAAAGTAGAAGAACGGATAAGTGACCTGGAAGATAAAATAGTGGAAATAACTACTGCAGAGCAGAATAAAGAAAAAAGAAAGAAAATAATTCAGGACAGCATTAGAGACATCTGAGACAACACTAATGCACCAACATTCAAATTATAGAGGTCCCAGTAGAAGAGAAAAAGAAAGGAACTGAGAAATTACTTGAAGAAATTATAGTTGAAAACTTCCCCATATAGTAAAGGAAATAATCAAGTCCAGGAAGTGCAGAGAGTCCCATACAGGATAAGTCCAAGGAGAAAAATGTCAAGACACATATTAATCAAACTAGCAAAAATTAAATACAAAGAAAAAGTATTTAAATCAACAAGAGAAAAACAACAAAAAATATACAAGAGATTCCCCATAAGGTTAACAGCTGATCTTTCAGCAGAAACCCTGCAAACCAGAAGGGAGTGACAGGACATAATTAAAGTGATGAAAGGGAAAAACCTACCACCAAGATTACTCTATGCAGAAGGATCACATTCAGATTCGACAGAGAAATTAAAACTTTTACAGAGAAGCAAAAGCTACAAGAATCTAGCAATAACAAGACCAGCTTTACAACAAATACTAAAAGAACTTCTCTAGGCAGGGAACACAAGAAAAGGAAAAGACCTACAATTACAAACCCAAAAATATTAGGAAAATGGTAACATGAACATACATATTGAAAATTACCTTAAATGTAAATAAGGTACAATTCAGTAAATAAGGTAAAATTAGAGATAAAATGTTCAAACAAAAACATATAGACTGGCTGAATGGATACAAAAACAAGACCCACTTGTTTTTGTCTTGTATATATGCTGTCTACAAGAGACCCACTTCAGACCAAGGGACACATACAGACTGATAGTGAGAGAATAGAAAAATATATTATATGCAAATAGAAATCAAAAGAAAGCTGGTTTAGCATTTCTCATATCAGACAAAATAGACTTTAAAATAAAGACTATTAGAAGAGACAAAGTGGGACACTACATAATGATCAAGGGATCAATCCAAGAAGAAGATATAACAATTGTAAATATTTATGCACCCAGCATAGGAACAACTCAATACATAAGGCAATTACTAACAGACATAAAAGGGGAAATCGACAGTAACACAATCATAGTAGGGGACTTTAACATCCCATTTCACCAATGGACAGATCATCCAAAATGAAAATAAATAAGGAAACACAAGCTTTAAATGACACATTAAACAAGATGAACTTAACTGATATGTATAGGACATTCCATCCAAAAATAAGAGAATACACTTCCTTCTCAAGTGCTCATGGAACATTCTCCAGGATAGATCATATCTTGCATCACAAATCAAGCCTTGATAAATTTAAGAAAATTTAAATCATATCAAGTATCTTTTCTGAACACCAAGCTTGGTGACTAGATATCAATTAGAGGAAAATATCTGGAAAACATCCAAGCAATTGGAGGCTAAACAATACACTACTCATAAGGAAGAAAGCACTGAAGAAGTCAAAGAGGAAATCAAAAAAGTACCTAGAAACAAATAACAATGAAAACATGACAACCCAAAGGCTATGGATGCAGCAAAAGCCATTCTAAGAGGGAAGTTTAGAGCAATAAAATCCTACCTCAAGAAACAAGAAACATCTCAAATAAGCAACCTAACCTTACACACAAAGCAATTGGAGAAAGAAGGACAAAAACAAAAAAAAAAAAAAAAAAAAAAAAACAAAACTCTAGAAACTAGGGCATAGATGAATCTCAGCACAATTAAGGCCATATATGACAAATCCACAGCCAACATTGTTCTCAATGCTGGAAAACTGAAAGTATTTCCTCTAAGATCAGCAACAAGCAAGATTTTTCACTCTCACCACTATTATTCAACATAGTTTTGGAAGTTTTAGCCACAGTAATTAGGGAAGAAAAAGAAATAAAAGGAATCCAAATCTGAAAAGAAGAAGTAAAGCTGTTACTGTTTGCAGATGACATGATACTATACTTAGAGAATCCTAAATATGCTACCAGAAAACTACTAGAGCTAATCAATGAATCCGGTAAAGTTGCAAGATATAAAATTAATGCACAGAACTCTCTTGCATTCCTATACACTAATGATAAAAAAATTTGAAAGAGATATTAAGGAAAGACTCCCATTTACCATTGCAACACAAAGAATAAAATACCTAGGAATAAACCTACCTAAGGAGAAAAAAGACCTGTATGCAGAAAATTATAAAACACTGATGAAAGAAATTAAAGATGATACAGACAGATGGAGAGATATACCATGTTCTTGGATTGGAAGAATCAACATGGTGAGAATGACTATACTACCCAAAGCAATCTACAGATTCAATGCAATCCCTATCAAAATATCAACGGCATTTTTCACAGAAGTAGAATAAAACATTTTACAATTTTTATGGAAACACAAATGACCCCAAATAGCCAAAGCAACCTTGAGAAAGAAAAATGGAGCTGGAGGAATCAGGCCCCTGGACATCAGATTCTACTACAAAGCTATCGTAATCAAGACAGTATGGTACTGGCACAAAAATAGAAAAATAGATCAATGGAACAGGATAGAAATCTCAGAGATAAACCCATGCACATATGGTCACCCTATTTTTGTTAAGGATGCAAGAATGTACAATGGCGAAAAGACAGCCTCTTCAATAAATGTTGTTGAGAAAAGTGGACAGTTACATTAAAAGAATGAAATTAGAACACTCCCTAACACCATACACAAAAAGAAACTCAAAATGGATTAAAGACCTAAATTCAAGGCCAGACACTATAAAACTCTTATGGGAAAACATAGGCAGAACATTCTATGACATAAATTACAGCAATATTCTTTTTGTCCTACCTCCTAGAGAAATGGAAATAAAAACAAAAATATAAAAAGGGACCAATGAAACTTAAAAGCTTTCAGCAAAGGAAACCATAAACAAGATGAAAATACAACCCTCAGAATGGGAATAAATATTTGCAAGTGAAGCAACTGATAAAGGATTAACCTCCAAAATTTACAAGCAGCTCATGCAACTTAATATCAAAAAAATAAAGAACCCAACCAAAAATGGACAGAAGACCTAAATATACATTTCTCCAAAGAACATGTGAAGATTGCCAACAAACACATGAAGAATGCTTAACATCACTAATCATTAGAGAAATGCAAATCAAAGCTACAATATGGTATCACCTCACACCAGTCAGATTGACCATTATCAAACAATCTACAAACTATAAATGCTGGAGAGGGTGTGGAGAAAAGGGAACTTTCTTTCACTATTGGTGGGAATGTAAATTGATACAGCCACTATGGAGAACACTGTGGAGGTTCCTTTAAAAACTAAAAATAAAACTACCATATGACCCAGCAATCTCACTACTGGGCATATACCCTGAGAAAGCCATAATTCAAAAAGAATCATGTGCCAAAATGTTCATTGCAGCTCTATTTACAATAGCCAGGACATGGAAGCCACCTAAGTGTCCATCAACAGATGAATGGATAAAGAAGATGTGGCACATATATACAGTGGCATATTATACAGCCATAAAAAGAAACAAAATTGAGTTATTTGTAGTGAGGTGGATGAACTCAGAGTCTGTCAAACAGAGTGAAGTAAGTCAGAAAGAGAAAAACAAATACCATATGCTAACACATATATATGGAGTCTACAAAAAAAAAAAATTCTGAAGAACCTAGGGGCTGGACAGGAATAAAGTTGTAGACATAGAGAATGGACTTGAGGACACGAGGAGGGGGAAGGGTAAGCTGGGACGAAGTGAGAGAGTGACATGGACTTATATATACTACCCAATATAAAATAGATAGCTAGGGTTAAGCAGCCACATAGCAGAGGGAGATCAGCTCAGTGCTTTGTGACCACCTAGAGGTTTGGGATAGGAGCAAGAGGGAGGGCATATGGGGATATATGTGTATGTACAGATGATTCATTTTCTTATAAAGCAGAAACTAACACACCATTGTAAAGCAATTATCCTCCAATAAAGATGTGAAGGAAAGCAGACCCAAGCATTCATGTTTAAAATATAACCAAATTGACCTTTCAAAGACATAGGACATATTTTTTAATAGATAGTGTTAGGACAATGGTCTATCTACTTGGAAAAAAAGAAATATGAATTGTACCTTATATATAAATATATATAATTCTAGTTGCTGTAAAGAGCTAGAAATAAAATATCGTACTTAATATTGTATAAAGGAATTGTATTGTATAAAGCCTGTGTTGTCACTGGTTTGAACCCCTTAGAAAATACCAAAACACTTGGTAACACGTAGTAAGGAATCTATCTTTCTAACTCAGGGCCTTGCCCCTCTCAGCACCTCAAACCAGTTTCACATTTCAGAATCTGTCTCTTGCAATATTGCTCAGGGTTTTGCACCCCTGGAAAAAAGGGTGTAGAGGATATTAAGTATTACAAACTCCAGGTACTGTAGCACTGTTAGAGCTCTCTTTTTCTGTCTCTAATACTGCTTAACCATTGTGTCAGCATCATTGTCTCCTGAGGTTGGTGCCCTTCTTTTCATTCCAGCAAATAAGCAGTTCTGGATTTTATTCATATATTGTAGTGATCCTAGATGATAAAATATTATTTTTTAATGTCTTGAGTATATAAAATGCCTGGAAAGAACTCATATTTCCCCAGTTAAGATCCATTGTTTTACCTTAATTTATCATTGAAATCTGGTACAGGGTAGCTAGATCTACACTTATATATCTATATATCTATCTGTATCTCTCTATATATAGATATCTATATCTATGTATATCTCTATCTATGTCTGTATATCTATATCTACATCTATATTTATATCTTTTATTTATATATATCTAAATTAACTGTAGCCCAAATAATCCTGCATAAATAAAAACATAAAATCTCAGTAAACCAGAACTGTTCATTTAGACTTCAGGTTTGAGGGCTGCCCATCTTGTCTGGTTTGGTCAGCCTGCTGCATGCATCTCTTACCTTCCTTCCAGCCTTGGCAGGCTCTTTTCATGGTCCTGGCAGAAGCACAAGATGGCAGGAGGAAAGATGCAAGGCTTCTCTGGGCTTGGTATTAGATTTAGCACCCTCTCCCTCAAGTCTCACTTTATTGATATAAGCCCTTCACATGGTCAAGCCCAAAGTTAAGGTACAGAGAGGTAAAAAACACACTTCTTCAAGATCCCTCTCACAGATGAACATACACAGATCACATGGCAAACAGTAAGAATCAGGGAGGAGTAAAAAACTAGAGCCAGTAATGCCATCTACCACAGAAAACAATAACTGTCTTCACTGAGATTCAAGCTCACCCCTGTGGGCTTGGAAGTAAGAGTCTGTTTTCATAAGACAGAAAGAAGGGGAACTTATAGAGATAATACTCAGAGGACCACATTCCAGATCATATGTTTAAACAAAAAATAAAAAAAAAGATTGTTACTTTTAAAGACAGGTTTAATAATATTCATATGAAATATTTAAACAGATGCACTTCATTGCTAACATGTACAGAGGTCCACAGCTGCCTTGTTCTCAAGTTTCCTCTTCTTCCTCCTAGAGCTTAGAGTGTACTCTGTGGTAACAGAAATGAGTAAACATCAACCACACAACTTGCTGCAGGCAGAAAGAATATTGAATGTATTACCCAGAAAGTGCCCAAGGGTTCATATATCTATCCAGCTAACTCAAACTGGAAGTCACTTTTCTCACCGAAAGGAGAGTAGTATAAACTCTTCTGCTACAGGGCTTGCAGAGAATACAGATGAACAAGAGAATAGGTGGAAAGCTGTACTATCCCAAAAATGGGAAAAAAAAAGTGACATTCCTCAGTCATTATACTTTCAGCCTTTTTCACTGGGTAGAAGTTCAATCTAACAATACAGTAGAATGAATTTTAATCAACTGGACCTCATTATTTCTATGCATGAAAAAATGTACTCAATAAATATTTTCTCAGCAAAATGCAGAAAGCAATGTAGAGAGAATATTCTTAAAATAGTAATAGTAGAAGTTTAACACAGGGAAATGAACCCAAAACAGAAATGTAAAGGGACAGAATAGTGTGGGAAGAACATACAAGTATCAATAAAAGGAAAAATACAGAGAAATATGTACTACAGTTCATCAGCATAAAGGAGCCAGAGTTAACCTAGGCTTCTATTGTATAATACTGCCTTTCAAATATATATATATTTATTTATTTATATTTATATATATATTTATATATATATAATTATATACATATATATTCTTAAGGAATATCATCTTAAAATGTTTATAGTTCTCATTAGTTTTAAATAAACAATTATTTTGTTATATTTTGTGATATCCTATAGGAACCCCTCCATTTGTTATCAATAGATTATTAGATTATAGGTTATTAATAAATGTGTTGTTATTAATAGCCCAGTTGGAAACATAATGCTAGTTAACAGTATAGACTGTGCAGCCAGGCAGCCTGGTTTTATGTCACCATTCTACCACTTACCTCTGAGTAGAAGAAGATACGTTATGTAACTTTTCTGTGGTTTAGTGTCTCCTTTGTAAAATGTGTAGATAATGAGGGTATCTTCCCATAGTATTTCTATGAGGGCAAATCACTTAAGCCGGAGCTTGGAAAGTATCTGATGAATTATAAGAATTAAATAAATTATACAAAAAAATAATATCGTTATTATTAATAATATGAAGATTTTTATACTGAGAGTGAAACAAGAAAGTTCACCCACCTCTTGCAGGAAAATATGTCTTACATAGCTTACTCTCAAAGAGCTTTGCAATAAATTGTAAAAGGATCTTAGTGATAATTTCTCACCGTGTGTCTATGAACCTACATATACATGAAGCAAATAGTCAAACTGACATAATCAGCACTCTTCCTCTCTTTCTAGGATCTCATACCATTTTACTTATGCAAATGGCTCAATGTTTCTTAATGATTCAAAATTAAAAATGGCAAAAATGACCTAAATTCTTTACATAATGCTTTTTTTTTTTTTTTTTTTTGCCATATGTGGGCCTCTCACTGTCGTGGCCTTCCCCGTTGCCGGACGCGCAAGCTCAGCGGCCACGGCTCACAGGCCCAGCCGCTACAGGGCTCACGGGCCCAGCCGCTACGCGGCACGTGGGATCCTCCCAGACCGGGGCACGAACCCGTATCCCCTGCATCGGCAGGCGGACTCTCAACCACTGCGCCACCAGGGAGGCCCCATAATGCTTTTTTATTTAAAATGAAAACACAATAGCCCCTTACAGAATGTTTGATGCTTTGTCCTTCTTGCCTGAGTTTTATATAAGATCTAGACTACTCAGCACACTGTGTGTATATCCATGATTTCCATATATAATTATCCTACAAGGCCCTGCTTGATCTGGCCCCACCTACTTTCACAATGTATTTGGAGCTCTGGTCCCCTCATTTGATAAACTCTACTCACCTTGGTATTTCTGTTGTACTCTAACATTTTGGGTTCATTATTTTCATAGATTTTTGCCCTGCTCCCACTACATGGAATGTTTCTTCTGCTGATACTTGCATGGTTGTCGCCTTCCTGAACTTAGTGTTCAAATTAAATGTATCTTTCTCAGAGGGGATACGCCCCTATTAATCAGTATGTTGGTAGGTGTTAGTTGGTATTAGTCAGTGTGGATGCAGGTAACATTCACTTCAAATCAGATTGCCTTAAATAATTTAAAAAATGTATTTTATATAAAAGCCAATCTGCAGATACAAATAAGTTTCAAAACTGATTGATTGAGTAGCTTAATGATATCAGGGGAAATCTACATTCAATCTTTCTCTCCACTGCACCATCAATCAACTAGCTTCTTCCTGACTTGTTTTATTTCTGGCTATAGAATGGCTTCAAGTAAAATGTTTTCCTGTTCACGTCACTATGTATGAGACAAAGAATTTTTCAACCTTTTACTCACCCATGAAATAAAGTCCTTTCTTTCTATCTAATTGGACAACCTTAGGTCATGTTACCAGCGACCTGCACAGTCAACAATAGAGTGTGTGTTGATTGGCTATGGCTCTGAATGGAATCATCTTTCCTCTGACAAGTTTTTGCATGGTGTCAGGAGGTTGGACACATAATGACTGTGTTTATGTTGAGATGGAGTGAGAGGAGAGTGAATGTTGGATGGGCAACCAAAAAATATCATCCAATTTATGTTAAACACTCCTAACCATTCACTTTCTATCAGATTCCTATATTTTAGTTTCTTCATACCACTTAGTAATATTTTTATTCACTGACTTATTTTATTTATCCTTTATACCCTTACTAATTGTAAGACTCTTGACAAAAAGGAAAAAACATATATAGTATTTTCCCTCCTATACTCCTAGATATCCCTAGAATAGTTTTGGCTCAAATACACAATCAGTGAATAGTGGTGAAATTAATTTATCTATTATTCAATCAGCTAATGAGCAGAGGAATTCTTGGGAAAAAATAATGGTACAAATGAGAAGGTCGTTATCTTAAATTCCGATTCTGTCCGTGTTAATGTGCATTTATACATGTTTATGTGTCTGCATAAATTAAAGATCCATAATTATTTCCTTTTCAACATTCCTTTTGTGGCTGTTATGTAAACTTGGCCTGTGTCAGTAACTAATCAAGACCTACAAACATTAGTGTTGACTCAAAAATGATTCAATTCTCACAGGAAGTAATTTACACATCAAGAGAACTGATTACATTAGGAGATCATTTCCAGGATGAATGCGAAACTGTCCTTCATCACAGAGATGAATGAAGCCAATTTGCCCACATTGCACGGGGATACCCAGTACACTCTTGTCTTCAATCCATTGAATGAAGAGAAAAGAGTCACCGTAGCTCCAAAAATGTACTATACATTCTAACCAAAGATATTAAGAATATTTTAGATTCCACCAGGGAAAAATAATAAAACATAAACAGAAATAAATTATGGTATTATTTAATTAATGGGGAAGTTCAGTATGCTCTAGAGAAAATTTATTACAATAAATAGACCATCTTATTCTTGCAGTGCCTTGTAGTGAATATAAATCAAGGATTTTTCCTCAAAGAAAAACCGTCACTAATTCCTTATAAACTGTACCTACCAGTCTCATTAGACTAATACTTGACTCGGATGCTTCATTATCTTGGCAGGCGCTATGTTACTGGGCTTCTCTGCCCCACACTCCTCTCTGAGACCCTCTTCCTTCGGCTTGCATGACATCCTTGACCTCCTGCTTCTCCTCACAGCATCTAACCTTGCCTTTTACATCTCCCTCATGACGTCTTCTTCTAACAATCACATCCTAACTGTTGAGGGTTCTCAGAACTTTCTCAACATAATTATCTCCAAGCATGACATTCAGAAAGTATCTACTTATTTCTCCTAAAAGTACTCGATTTTATATAGTTGACCTCTCGTTCAGTGGCACAGTCATCCAATCTGCTACTCAAACTGGGATACTTGGGTTCACTCTTCATTCATCCTTCTTCCTTTCTTGTCACACCTATTTAATGCCACGTCCTGCCCTCTACGTATATTCAGTTCTGTGCTCTCCGTCACAATCCTACCTCAGATCTAATGAACACTGTCATTTATCTCTACTTTGAGGTGCCTCCACAGTTCTCTAGCCAATGTTACTGTTTCCCACACAGCCAAAGGACTGAGACTCTCATCACAAAATCATTTTTTATACTTCTTTCAAAAAATATCTCAAACAAGATAGAGTAAAAATTTGAAGTTAACTAATCATGTCAGAGTTGTGCTAGGTTTTCCCAATAGTTGCATATTCTTAGGATATGAAATGTACCAACTCTGGATTGTAGAAGGTGTTCAAAAATAAATGTTCTGCCACATCTCTAGAGAGTAATGATCAATACGATAGAATTCACTTTACAGAAAAAATAATACATGATGATTTCAATGATAAATTCTTCTTATGCAGCTGATTCTTTTGTAATCCTCCTAAAGCAATATATTTTTATCATGCCACTCACCTACTCAAAAATTATTTTTTGCTTCTAATGTCATGTCTAAGTGAGTTAATTATTCAAAACACTGCAATTTTGTCCCACCTTATCTTTTAAACCATATCCTCTTCAACTCCCCTATAAAACATCTGGTTTAATAAATGTCTTTTTGGAACCCCCAAAATACCTTGCACACTCTTGACTTTGCAGTTCTGCTCTTTTAATCACTTTTGCATGTCATGTTGTCATCATTCAATTTCTTTTTTTTTTTTTTAACATCGTTATTGGGGTATAATTGCTTTACAATGGTGTGTTAGTTTCTGCTTTATAACAGAGTGAATCAGTTTTACATATACATATGTTCCCATATCTCTTCCCTCTTTGTCTCCCTCCCTCCCACCCTCCCTATCCCACCCCTCCAGACAGCCACAAAGAACCGAGCCGGTTTCCCTGTGCCATGCGGCTGCTTCCCACTGGCTATCTGCTGTCAAACCCTGTTGATATTTCCAGTTCTAAGTCAAGTCCCACCATTTTCCATGAAGTCATCCCAGAACTATTTAGTGCCTTGAGCATATATCTCCACTGAACTCAGAATTATCACTTGATGTTGTTATTTGTTAACTAATTGCACACTGGTTCATGCAGTCTTCCAACTATTTTCCTGAGGATAGACTGTATATCTTAATTACTTATAAGTTATTCATTGCCTTCCATGCTTTATAATGACCTTGAATTTTATTTTGAAGATAAAGATTTAACTCAGTTATCACATTACTGAATCCCTCATGTCCCCATGCTTTATTTATACTCCAGTAACACAAAAGACCAGTTTTGAAATATTTTTAGATTGCTTTCAAAAAGATACAATTAAATAGAGATTATGGGAAAAAAGTTGTGCAGCATCTTCATATATAACTTATTTATTTTAAAAAATTAACTTTGTATAGTTGCATGCTAAAATTCAAATGATTTTGTACAATAATGCTCAATTTTCATTTTATTTAATCTTAGTAAATAATTTCAAAATATTAATGAAATCCTATTAAAGTTATCTACCACCACTCTTGAAATAGTGTAGGGTTCTTTTTGGGACACTGAAACAAAATGCACCAATTTGCTGCATAAAACCTATTTTAAAACTTTTAGTTTGGAGGAAAGCAAGATTAACTGATCTGTATGTGACAATAGGGTCAGTCAGTGAAATAGACAAAATAAAGCATCAGAAATCCATCTTCCAACTATGTCAAAATATTAGCTGAAATGGCCTCCTCATAACTAAATGAAGCACTAAGGTAAGATGCTCAATAGAATGCAAAACCTTAGATACAATTTTAATTTTCAGAGGTTAAGAATGCACAGAAACATCTTTCTTCATTTATAATAGTCTTGGATGGTTGGAAAATTGAAGGATGAAAATAGTAGGCAAACAGCAGTGAAGTATTCTTTTCCATTTTTATGGCTGTAATGAGTTGTAATGGAAGTTTGCTCAGCTTATTAAATATATCTGCACTTTCCTGTCCACTTTCATCTGGAATACAATAGAATCCTCACACTTGAGCTATATATCTTTTGAAATTAGCAGGATACAAAGCAGTATACTTGATATTCAGACTATCCTGTCAGTAAATTATGTATAGACTATTGTCTAAGTAAATATAGGAACCTGGCTGAACAGGAGGTATTTAATGAAAGTTTTGTTTTCTTTTACATCTTTATTGGAGTATAATTGCCTCACAATGGTATCCTAATTTCTGCTTTACGACAAAGTGAATCAGTTATACATATACATATATTCCCAGGTCTCTTCCCTCTTGCGTCTCCCTCTACCCAACCCTCCCTATCCCACCCCTCTAGGTGGTCACAAAGCAGCGAGCTGATCTCCCTGTGCTATGCAGCTGTATCCCACTAGCTATATATTTTACGTTTGGTAGTGTATATACATCCATGCCACTCTCTCACTTTGTCACAGCTTACCCTTCCCACTCCCCATATCCTCAAGTCCATTCTCTAGTGGGTCTGTGTCTTTATTCCTGCCTTACCCCTAGGTTCGTCATGACATTCTCATTTTTAATTCCATATATATGTGTTAGCATATGGTATTTGTCTTTCTCTTTCTGACTTACTTCACTCTGTATGACAGACTCTAGGTCCATCACCTCATTACAAATAGCTAAATTTCATTTCTTTTTATGGCTGAGTAACATTTCATTGTATATATATATGCCACATCTTATTTATCCATTCATCTGATGATGGACACTTAGGTTGTTTCCATCTCCTGGCTATTGTAAATAGAGCTGCAATGAACATTTTGGTACATGACTCTTTTAATTATGGTTTTCTCAAGGTATATGCCCAGTAGTGGGATTCCTGGGTCGTATGGTAGTTCTGTTTGTAGTATTTTAAGGAACCTCCATACTGTTCTCTATAGTGGCTGTACTAATTCACATTCCCACCAGCAGTGCAAGAGTGTTCCCTTTGCTCCACACCCTCTCCAGCATTTATTATTTCTAGATTTTTTTATGTTGGCCATTCTGACTGGTGTGAGATGATATCTCACCGTAATTTTGTGATTTGCATTTCTCTAATGATTAATGGTGTTGAGCATTCTTTCATGTGTTTGTTGGCAATCTGTATATCTTCTTTGGACAAATGGCTATTTAGGTCTTCTGCCCATTTTTGGATTCGTTTTGTTGTTGTTGTTGTTGTTGTTGTTATTGAGCTTCATGAGCTGCTTGTAAATTTTGGAAATTAATCTTGTCAGTTGCTTCATTTGCAAATATTTTCTTCCATTCTGAGGGTTGTCTTTTGATCTTGTTTATGGTTTCCTTTGCTGTGCAAAAGCTTTGAAGTTTCATTAGGTCCCATTTGTTTATTTTTGTTTTTATTTCCATTTCTCTAGGAGGTGGGTCAAAAAGGATCTTGCTGTGATTTATGTCATAGAGTGTTCTGCCTATGCTTTCCTCTAAGCGTTTGATAGTTTCTGGCCTAACATATAGGTCTTTAATCCATTTTGAATTTACTTTTGTGTATGGTGTTAGGGAGTAAACTAATCTCATAGTTTTACATGTACCTGTCCAGTTTTCCCAGCACCACTTATTGAAGAGGCTGTCCTTTCTCCACTGTATATTCCTGCCTCGTTTAACAAAGATAAGGTGACCATATGTGCATGGGCTTATCTCTGGGTTTTATATCCTGTTCCATTGATATATCTTTCTTTTTTTGTGCCAGTAATATACTGTCTTGATTACAGTAGCTTTGTAGTATAGTCTGAAGTCAGGGAGCCTGATTCCTCCAGCTCTGTATTTCATTCTCAAGATTGCTTTGACTATTCGGGATCTTTTGTGTTTTCATACAAATTGTGAAATTTTTTGTTCAATTTTTTGTTTCATATCCACTGACATGAAAAATGTCAGTGGTGGTTTGATAGGGATTGCATTGAATCTGTAGATTGTTTTGGGTAGTAGAGTCATTTTCATAATGTTGATTCTTCCAATCCAAGAACATGGTATATCTCTCCATCTGTTTGCATCATCTTTAATTTCTTTCATTAGTGTCATAATTTTCTGCATACAGGTCTTTTGTCTCCTTAAGTAGGTTTATGCCTAGATATTTTATTCTTTTCATTGCAATGGTAAATGGGACTGTTTCCTTGATTTCACTTTCAGATTTTTCATCATTAGTGTATAGGAATGCCAGAGATTTCTGTGCATTAATTTTGTATCCTGCTACTTTATCAAATTCATTGATTAGCTCTAGCAGTTTTCTGGTAGCATCTTTAGGATTCTCTATGTATAGTACCATGTCATCTGCAAACAGTGACAGCTTTGCTTCTTCTTTTCTGATTTGGATTCCTTTATTTCCTTTTCTTCTCTGATTGCCGTGGCTAAAACTTCCAAAACTATGTTGAATAAGAGTGGTGAGAGAGGGTAACCTGGTCTTCTTCCTGATCTTAGTGGAAATGGTTTCAGTTTTTCACCATTGAGGACAATGTTGGCTGTGGGTTTGTCATATATGGCCTTCATTATGTTGAGGAAAGATCCCTCTATGCCTACTTTCTGGACAGTTTTTATCATAAATGGATGTTGAATTTTGTCAAAAGCTTTCTCTACATCTATTGAGAAGACCATATGGTGTTCCTCCTTAAATTTGTTAATATGGTGTATCACATTGATTGATTTGTGTATATTGAAGAATCCTTGCATTCCTGGAATAAACTTCACTTGGTCATGGTGTATGATCCTTTGAATGTGCTGTTGGATTCTATTTCCTAGTATTTCGTTGAGGATTTTTGCACTTATGTTCATCAGTGATATTGGCCGGTGGTTTTCTTTGTGACATCCTTGTCTGGTTTTGGTATAAAGGTGATGGTGGCTTTGGAGAATGAGTTTGGGAATGTTCCTCCATCTGCTATATTTTGAAAGAGTTTGAGAAGGATAGGTGGTAACTCTTCTCTAAATGTTTTATAGAATTTGTCAGTGAAGCCGTCTGGTCCTGGACTTTTGTTTGTTGGAATATTTTTAATCACAGTTTCAATTTCAGTTCCTGTGATTGGTCTGTTCATATTTTCTATTTATTCCTGATTCAGTATTTGCAGGTTGTGCATTTCTAAGAATTTGTCCATTTCTTCCAGGTTGTCCATTTTATTGGCATAGAGTTGCTTGTAGTAATCTCTCATGATGTTTTGTATTTCTGAAGGGTCAGTTGTTACTTCTTTTTCACTTCTATTGATTTGAGTCTTCTCCCTTTTTTTCTTGATGAGTCAGGCTAATGTTTATCAATTTTGTTTATCTTCTTAAAGAAGCAGATTTTAGTTTTATTGATCTTTGCTATCATATCCTTCATTTCCTTTTTCTATTCCTAATCTGATCTTTATGATTTCTTTCCTTCTGCTAACTTTGAGGGGTTTTTTTTTTTCTTCTTTCTCTAATTGCTTTAGGTGCAAGGTTAGGTTGTTCATTCAAGATGTTTCCTGTTTCTTAAGGTAGGATTGTATTGCTATAAACTTCCCTCTTAGAACTGCTTCTGCTGACTCCCATAGGTTTTAGGTCATCCTGTCTCCATTGTCATTTGTTTATAGGTATTTTTTGATTTCCTCTTTGATTTCTTCAGTGATCACTTCGTTATTAAGTAGTGTATTGTTTAGCCTCCAGGTGTTTGTATTTTTTACCGATCTTTTCCTGTAATTGATATCTAGTCTCATAGAGTTGTGGTTGAAAAAGATAATTGATATGATTTCAATTTTCTTAAATTTACCAAGGCTTGATTTCTGACCCAAGATATGATCTATCCTGGAGAATGTTCCATGAGGACTTGAGAAAAATGTGTATTCTGTTGTTTTTGGATGGAATGTCCTCTAAATATCAATTAAGTCCATCTTGTTTAATGTATCATTTAAAGCTTGTGTTTCCTTATTTATTTTCATTTTGGATGATCTGTCCTTTGGTGAAAGTGGGGTGTTAAAGTCCCCTACTATAAATGTGTTACTGTTGATTTCCCCTTTTTTGGCTGTTAGTATTTGCATTATGTATTGAGGTGTTCCTATGTTGGATGCATAAAGATTTTCAATTTTTTTATCTTCTTCTTGGATCGATCCCTTGATCATTATGTAGTGTCCCACTTTGTCTCTTCTAACAGTCTTTATTTTAAAGTCTATTTTGTCTGATATGAGAATTGCTACTCCAGCTTTCTTTTGGTTTCCATTTGCATGGAATATCTTTTTCCAACACCTCACTTTCAGTCTGTATGTGTCTCTAGGTCTGAAGTGGGTGTGTTGTAGAGAACATATATATGGGTCTTGTTTTTGTATCCATTCAGCCAGTCTGTGTCTTTTGGTGGGAGCACTTAATCCATTTACATTTAATGTAATTATCGATATGTATGTTCCTATTCCCATTTTCCTAATTGGTTTGGGTTCGTTATTGTAGGTCTTTTCCTTCTCTTGTGTTTCTTGCCTAGAGAAGATACTTTAGCATTTGTTGTGAAGCTTGTTTTGTGGTGCTGAACTCTCTCAGCTTTTGCTTGTCTGTAAAGGTTTTTATTTCTCCATCAAATCTGAATGAGATCCTTGATAGGTAGTGTAATCTTGGTTGTAGGTTTTTCTCCTTCATAACTTTAAATATTTCCTGCCAGTCCTTTCTGACTTGCAGAGTTTCTGCTGAAAGATAGCTGTTAACCTTATGGGGATTCCCTTGTGTGTTATTTGTTGTTTTTCCCTTGCTGCTTTTAATATGTTTTCTTTGTATTTAATTTTTGACAGTTTGATTAATTTGTGTCTTGGTGTATTTCTCCTTGGATTTATCCTGTATGGGACTCTCTGTGCTTCCTGGACTTGATTAACTATTTCCTTTCCCATATTAGGGAAGTTTTCAACTACAATCTCTTCAAATATTTTCTCAGTCCCTTTCTTTTTCTCTTCTTCTTCTGGAACCCCTATAATTCGAATGTTGGTGCATTTAATGTTGTCCCAGAAGTCTCTGTGACTGTCCTCCATTCTTTTCATTTTTTATTTTTCTTTATTCTGCTCTGCAGTAGTTATTTCCACTATTTTATCTTCCAGGTCACTTATCCATTCTTCTGCCTCAGTTATTCTGCTGTTGATCCCTTCTAGAGTATTTTTAATTTCATTTATTGTGTTGTTCATCATTGCTTGTTTCATCTTTAGTTCTTCTAGGTCCTTGTTAAATGTTTCTTGCATTTTCTCTATTCTATTTCCAAGATTTTGGATCATCTTTACTATCTTTATTCTGAATTCTTTTTCAGTTAGACTGCCTATTTCCTCCTCATCTGTTAGGTCTGATGGGTTTTTATTTTGCTTCTTCATCTGCTGTGTGTTTTTCTGTTTCCTCATTTTGCTTATCTTACTATGTTTGGTGTCTCCTTTCTGCAGGCTGCAGGTTCGTAATTCCCATTGTTTTTGTTGTCTGTTCCCAGTGGCTAAAGTTGGTTCAGTGGGTTGTGTAGGCTTCCTGGTGGAGGGAACTAGTGCCTGTGTTCTGGTGGATGAGGCTGGATCTTGTTTTCTGGTGGGCAGTTCCACATCTGGTGGTGTGTTTTGGGGTGTCTGTGGACTTATTATGATTTTAAGCAGCCTCTCTGCTAATGGGTGAGGTTGTGTTCCTATTTTGCTAATTGTTTGGCATAGGGTGCCCAGCACTGCAGCTTGCTGGTCATTGAATGAAGCTGGGTGTTGGTGTTGAGATGGAGATCTCTGGGAGATTTTCACCATTTGATATTACATGGAGCTGGAAGGTCTCTTGTGGTCCAGTGTCCTGAAGTTGGCTCTCCCACCTCAGAGGCACAACACTGACTCCTGGCTGTAGCACCTAGAGCCTTTCATCCACACATCTCAGAATAAAAGGGAGAAAAGGTAGAAAGAAAGAAAGAAAGAGGATAAAAGAAAATAAAATAAAGTAAGGTAAAATAAAGTTACTAAAAGTGAAAAAAATAATTATTACAAAATAAAAATTTTTATTAAAAAAAAATCAAAAAGAAACAAACAAACAAAAAATGGATGGATAGAACCCTAGGACAAATGGTGAAAGCAAATCTATACAGACAGAATCTCACACAGAAGCATACACACACTCACAAAAAGAGGAAAAGGGGAAAAAATAATAAATCTTGCTCTCAAATTCCACCTCCTCAGTTTGGGATGATTCATTGTCTATTCATATATTCCACAGATGCAGGGTACATCAAGTTGATTGTGGAGGTTGAATCCACTGTTCCTGAGGCTGCTGGGAGAGATTTCCTTTTCTCTTCTTTGTTAGCACTGCTCACGGGGTTCAGCTTTGGATTTGGCCCTGCCTATACGTGTAGGTCCCCAGAGGTTGTCTGTTCTTTGCTCAGAGAGGACGGGATTAAAGGAACAGCTGCTTCGGGGGTTCTGGCTCGCTCAGGCTGTGGGGATGGAGGGGTGCAGAGGCAGTGCGACCCTGCGGCGGCAGAGGCCAGCATGACCTTGCACCAGCCTGAGGCGCACCATGCTTTCTCCAGGGGAAGTTGTCCCTGGATCCCGGGACCCTGGCAGTGGCGGGCTGCACTGCTTCCCGGATGGGAGGTGTGGATAGTAACCTCTGCTCGCACACAGGCTTCTTCTTGGTGACAGTAGCAGCCTTAGCGTCTCATGCCTGTCTCTGGAGCTCCTTTAAGCAGTGCTCTTAATCCCCCCTCCTCGTGCACCAGTAAACAAAGAGGGAAGAAAAAGTCTCTTGCCTCTTTGGCAGCGCCAGAGTTTTTCCCGGACTCCTTCCCAGCCAGCCGCGGTGCACTATCCCCTTCAGGCTGTGTTCACGCCGCCAACCCCCGTCCTCTCCCTGCGCTCCAACCGAAGCCTGAACCTCAGCTCCCAACCCCGCCCGCTCCGGCGGGTGAGCAGAGAACCCTCTAGGGCTGGTGAGTGCGGTCGGCACCGATCCTCCGTGCGGGAATCTCTTCGCTTTGCCCTCCGCACCCCTGTTGCTGTACTCTCCTCCGCGGCCCCGAAGCTTCCCCCTCCACCACCCACAGTCTCCGCCTGTGAAGGGGTTTCTAGTGTGTGGAAACATTTCCTCCTTCACAGCTCCCTCCCACTGGTGCAGGTCCCTGTTCTTTTGCCTCTGTTTAGTCTTTTTTTCTTTTGCCCTACCCAGGTACGTGGGGAGTTTATTGCCTTGTGGGATGTCTGAGGTCTTCTGCCAGCATTCAGTAGGTGTTCTGTAGGAGTTGTTCAACATTTAGATGTATTTCTGATGTATCTGTGGGGAGGAATGCAATCTCTGTATATTACTCTTCTGCCATCTTCCCAATCCTCCTTAATGAAACTTTTTGACACACAATTATTTTTTATTATGTGAATACAAAGAGACCCAGATATACACTATTATAGTGCAATTAATAAATTTTTCAATTCTTAAAATGATTTTTCTAGATTATTTTCAGGACAATCAGACATTTTCCTTTTAAAAGTATGTATAAACATTATAAATCAAACAGCACCATATTTCTTAGATTTGTGGGTCACTAATATTTTTTAACTTTTTTTTGACCATTCATAGAGACTTAAAATCAGGAAAAAATTTGAAACAACTATTTTAAGAAAATCTATTTGAATACATTTCCAGGGTCATTCAGGCATTCTTATGGAACCATAAGAAAAGAACATCAAAACTGGTTAAGGAAAGGAAAAAACTTCCTCCTACCTCCTGTGTTCTGTGGCTGAACTAACGTGGTAGGTGGACTGCTGGTTACAATATGATGGATTAATAGGAGAATGCTGTACACATTTTATTTAATAAATCTGCCATATACATAGGAGTAACCACAGGAAAATAAAGACTGAAAAGAGAGTAAGTCAAGTGCCCATGTGCCAGGTTGAACCAAGTGGCAATTGTGGAAAAGTAACTAAAAGATGCAGGGCAATCTAGGAAGATGGCAGTCACTCTCACAAAGTCCATTTGTACAGGTTCCTCTTGCTCTGCACCCCCCTTCTCTGGTGATAAAATATATTTCTTTCCTCCTGGTATAGAGCTGGCATCTTTCACATGGGAGTCTCATACCCTGCATTCAGGGAGACCAGGGGAGGTCACAGTGCCGTTTTTACACCTGTTGTTTTTCAAGTACCTTTAGCTCAAGATAATCAATACACCAAAGTGACATATTTGGGGTTGGTCAGTCCTGAATGCCCTCACTTAACAGAGACTAAACCCAAAGGTAAGATTTCTTTACAAATAAAGTTGAAAATTAGTCATCTAAGCCTGCTCTCTCTCAAATAAGTTGACAGTAGAATTTTTAAATTATTTCTATATTTGGGAAGAAATAGTCTTTTGAACTGAAAAAATACCATCTTCACAAAAAGTTACATATTTTCAGGATGAATTGTTAGTTTGGATGTTCATAATTTCTTTTTCAGCATTGTCTAAAATTGCTAAATAATTGTGTAAACAATTTAACTACGTGAAGCTGCTTATTTGTTCTGTTCCTTCTTTCCCATTTTTTTTTTTTTTTAAGAGCACAACCCATAATCAGGTCATAGGTAGACCTATAAGGAAGACATTTCTCTAGAAAAGTTACTTGTATATTTTTTTGCAACAAAAACACAGCTGAACATCAATTTTATCCTTCACAAAGACTGAGAATGCATCTGGCTTTAACATAAAATCAGTACATACTAGTAATCTCAGTGATAAACAACAAAATAGGGCTGCTACAGAAAGAGGTAAGCAAAGAATTAACCAACACACATTTGTAACAGTGAAAGAGTGATACTTCACACAGAGTATCTGCTGTCATGTTCCTGGACTTTTATTCATCTTTTACATTATTTTTTTTTTAAAGAGATACATATATTTGAAACTTTCATTAACCCACTATAATACTTCTCAGATTTAAAGTGGACTGTTGTCTAAAGAAAATAATTGTATCTAATCTGTGAGAATCTGTAGGAAATTTTTTAAAGTTACTTTCCTTTTTCAATTGTAATTTTTCAAATTTCTTCTCTCACGTGGTTTCTTGTGTGCCTTTAATAAAGAAAACAATTCCAACTACAGATATACTACTAAAAAGAAAAAAAGAAAAAGAAAACAACAACAACAACAACAACAATAAAAAAAAAGACTCAAAACTGAAAGTGACAAGGACATAGAAAGGAAAACTATAGTGTTGCTTTTGAAAGTCAAACTTTCACCAAAGATAAAATTGTATGATTCATGAACACATAATTAAATGATTTGTAAAAGAGGGATACGCATTTTCAGGAGATAAAATAAGCTCACATTTAGGATCTAAATAAGAGGTGAGTGATCTTTTCTCTGAAAGGGAAGATAGGAAATATTCTCGGCTATATGGACCATATTGTCTCAGTACCGTTATCAAATTTTGTGGTTGTGACAGGGAAGACACCACAGGACAGACATTAACAATGGCAGCCTGCAAGTCATAGCTTGACAATTCTGGATTTAGACAAACAGAAATCAGAACTCAGACTAAACATGGGGCATAACTCACTCTGTTGTCAGAGAAATCCATAGACAGGATACTTAAAGCTCTGAACAGAGACCCTATTTCTGAGTAGAGGGTCTTAAAACATGCCAGGAAGAAAATATTAGAAGACCCTGGAAGTGACCTTCAGACTCAACACTTATAATCTCTCCCCAAAACCAGCAGAAAAATCCATTGACTAAGTCAACCTAGACATATAACGGTCTCCACAAGAACAGAGAACACTACCTTGCCACATTTGTTGTAGTGTCTCAAACAGACCAAGTTATACATGGTTATTTATAGGATTAAAAGACTCAGTTCAAGTGCCTTAAATTGGATCTTCTGAGGTGGGGAACTTTTTAAAATTGAACTTTTTCTTTTTTTACACAATAGTATAGGATCAGTAGACAAACTGGGGTGAGAATTTTGAGATAAGTTTTGATACAGCTCTTGTCATGATAAGTGAGCTGTTTCTCCAGGTGTGAAAAATTTGTGACAGCTGTTTGCTCAGATGAGAAAACTGTTTACTCTGACACTTTTGTTGCAACAATTTTCTGAAACAAACTGTGAAGTTATTTATTGGTTTTCATCTCAAATATTTGCTCCAAGAAATCTTCACCCAGGAAGTTAAGTTATATTGACACCAGGGCTTCTATTTCTGAGGTAGAAAGAGGTAGGAGCACTTTCCAGAAGAGAAAGGCACTAACCACATGATGTAGATTTTAACCCTACAGTAGTTTTATTTCCTGCTTACATTTCTTTCTCCCAACTAGTCAGTGGCCTCTGTGGGACCAGAAATGTGTATATTTTCAGATCCTTAAAAATTATGGCTGTTTATTTTAAGATACATTTATTTAAAAAAAAAAAAAAAAAGGATAAGTAAGAGGTAAATATAATGAATTCTGTGATATGAGACAGACATCTCTGTTCTGGAATGGAGATGTTATTCTACCACCTATTGAGTGTGGCCAATGGACATCTCATGGCTACAAGCCTCAGCTGAAGGAAACTACTTTTTTCAATCTCGTTTTCTTTCTGTGGAAAGCTCCCTGCAATGATCCACCACACAGAAGTATAAAGGCCCTCCTCCCAACTCAATACAACTCTCACGTGCCATCTTCATTCCAGAAATCCCTATGGGGTCAGTGGACACCTTTATTGGGAATGCACTGGCTCAACTTTTCCATGCATCCAACCTTCCTTCCTTCTATTCTCTTCCAAGGATGTCAATTCCAAGAGCACTGCCCTGTAAATGTCCTTCACAGGTAATACCCCATATCCTTCTTCCTGTGAAACCCTACTTGACTGTATGGGGGACAGGAATGGTCAAAAATCAACTTTAGAAGGAATTTTGGAGTCAAAACACTTGCTACTCTGACAACAATGAGACACTTGTCATTGGAGGTAGTTGAAGCATAAATAGTACCTGACAAAAGGTGGCTATGTAACTTATAAAACCTTCAGTGGTGGTAATTCAGTATAGTATATTGTGGAGGGAACACTGACACAAAGTGTGAAATCTTAGATGAGAAGTATAATAGAAGAGAAATCATGGCTGCAAAGACAGTGGAATTGGGTGGCAATTATTATGTTTGTATTGTATTGTTAATACAATCTGTAAAAATAATAAAAATGCTGAAAATAATTACTGATTAAAAAAGAGTCCAATTAACTTTAAATTCAGGACTTTTTCTTTTTAAACTCATTTTTATAGCTGAAGTCGCAGGACAACAAACAACAAACTAGCTGAGTGGACATATGATTTCTCTTAGGAAAGAGAATATGTGAGTACTTTCTCACCTAGGTAGAAGCAAGTGGACATCAGTAAGAAGAGTTTCAATAGAATAGTTGAAAAATTGGCAAAGGCTGAAAGTGGCTTTTAAATATTTATACATGGACAGTATAATTCTGTGACCTGGGACTACAGAAATTGAGGAAGTCTATTTGAAGGCTATTTCTCCATAAATTCTACTGAGCACTGTCAGAAAATATCAGAAAGAGTCCTAAGAGTGTTCACTAATGTGCAATCCTAGAGTGTGGGAATAATAGTTGTACAAAAAATGCAAGGAATTTCACTCAGACCTTTCCCTCCACCTCCACTGTGAAACAAAGCTTTAATCTATGGGTTTAAAGACACAAAGCATTGCTGCCATTTGGGCACTGGTAAAAACTCATTGCATCTGGTAGAAGGAGAAATGTGGAAAGAAAATTGCTCCTAAAGGAAGGGCTGGAATACAAATCAGCCCACAACTACAGTCACTGGAGGGTGAGGGAAAATGAAAGTACATTCTTGAGACACAAAAACACAGTGCATACCTAAGGATAAGGTTTAATTAGATAAACAGAGAATTAACTCCTCCAACTGTCCTCCTCACTGTCAAGCTAGAAAACTTGGAATAACAAACCGTAGCAGATGACTCCTGGAAGGACAGGAAAGGAATGAGAGAATGCCAGCAACTTTCTGTGAGGCACAGCACAAAGGGAAAAGTGAAATTTCACATTTCAGCTCAATCTCTCTGAAAAATCAATCTGCATTAGATATATCTGTAGGAATCTGAAGCCAGTAGTTCACTGAGTGTAGGCATAGCAACCAAAAAAAACAAAAGAGAGAGAGAGAGAGAGCAAAAATTCAAATTCAACCATACTCTGATTATGTTAACT
Organism: Lipotes vexillifer; assembly: GCF_000442215.2. Taxonomy (NCBI): domain Eukaryota; kingdom Metazoa; phylum Chordata; class Mammalia; order Artiodactyla; family Lipotidae; genus Lipotes; species Lipotes vexillifer. Next base: position 212,011 of record NW_006795413.1, read on the forward strand.
TAATATCCTACATTAAAGGTTCAGTAGAAGAAAAGGAATGCCCGTTTCCAGGTATAACCTCTACCTCCGTCTCTACTGACCTACACAAGATGCCTGGCTTTTAGCAACAACAACAAAGACACATAATGACTGGCAAGAAAAAGGTCATTCAGTGATAAAGAGCAATCCTCAAAACCACACACAGGCATGACACTGTCTAACAGAATTTAAAATACCTATAATTAATATGTTAATGATGCTAATGAAAAAGGTGTCAGATCAGATGGGAAAATTTTTAAAAGATGAAAACTAAAAGAAAAATCAAATGAAGATAGCATTTTTTTTTAATATGAAACAAATGTTTTTTTACAGGAACTTTGGTAAACTCATCATATCCAATGAAAGAATCAGTGAACTTGAAGATGACTCATTAAAAATTATCCTGAAACAAATTTTATCATGAAACAGAGTGGGGAAAAAGGAGAAAGAGGAAAAACTGCAAAAAAATCAAGAGGAGCTATGAATCAGTGTCAAATATTGTAACATACATGTATTTGAATCCCAGAAAGATAATAAAAAGTATTTTGAGATATATTGGTAGAGGATTTTCCAAAATTAATGACAAAGAGCAAGCCATAGACTCAAAAATCTCATAGAAAACTAAGCAGGAAAAATATTTCCCTGGAGGGGAAAAAATCACCTAGATATATCATATTCAAATCCTACAAGATAAAGATAAAGATAAAGAAAATTCTTGAAGGAAGTCAGAGAAAAGAGACATTATACATAGAGGAAAAAATAATAAATTAGAAGACTTCTAGAGTTAAACTACCTAAGTTAGAGGACAATGATATCAATAAGTTGGTGAAAGGGGAAAAAAAAAAACAAAAAACTATCAAGTCACAACCCAGAATTCTATCACCATCAAGACACAAATAGGCTGAAAATAAAGGATGAAAGAAAACATTCTGTAAGAATAAAACATAAAATAGCTGAAATGATTTAGTTAATTCTGTTAAAATGGGTCTTAAAATGTGTTGCTAGAGACAAAGAAAAAATATCTCATAATGATACAATTGTTCATTATTATGAACATATACAATTGTAAATATACATACAAGTAAAAGCAAAGCTCAAAAATATAGGAAGCAAATACCAAAAGAATTTAAGGGAGAAATAGGCAAATCAATAGTAATAGTTGGGGACTTCAGTGATGGATAAATTTACTAGACCGAAAATCAGCAAAGGTAAAGAACCCCTGAACAATAAGAATAAATGAAAGTGTGAAGCAACCCTAGCCTGGGAAGGACATGGTAACCAATGCCTTAGGACCCTCAGGGATAAGGTGTTGGTCATGAGATAAAATAAAACCCCAGAAAGTAAGGGGGGTTAAAAATGGACAGCAGAGGATGGAGATGACTGTCTTGTTGTGGTCCTGAAATTAGCTGCAGAAGCAGGGGCTCACATTTATTCCATTAACCTTCATTTTCTAGGTATCTCAGCAAGAAAGGTCCATTGGAAGACATTTAAGCCCTATTTACAAATTGTTATGCTGGAGAAACTTGCCTTGACCCACATTATTAATGCTTCCAGTGGCAGCCTCACTCAGTGACTGATCAATTTGAAGGGCAATTCTGAGGGGCCATCACACTGCAGAGCATCCAATGTGCCCTTTTTGTTAGGAATGCAAATCATCTCCCTTTACCCAGTTTTTATTTTCCTCCCTTCCACGGGTGTCAATCTCCAGAGAACTCACCAATAAACATCCTTAAGTCTAATCTCTGTCTCAGAATCTGTTTTCTAGCACCTGGGAACCCAACTTGCTAGTCAGGTGGGGAATTATTTTTTCTCATTTTCAATATAGAGCATTACTCTATCTTCTCCCATTAGTGGGTACAATTTTTTCTTTTTCATATTTTGGCTCTTACAAATAATTAAATGCATTTTTCTGGCCTTCATCAGTTTTTTAAGTTTCAGCTCAGCTTCAATCAGGTTTACTTTATTGAAAATGTTTGACAATTTTATGTACATAAGCTTTTAACATAACAATACCTTGAGCAACTACTCAGATTTCTTAAGTATTTCATCCTTTTCTTCCTCACTGATACTGCCTCATGTTTTTTTTCTTTTTAACATCTTTATTGGAATATAATTGCTTTAAAATTGTGTGTTAGTTTCTGCTGTATAACAAAGTGAATCAGCTATACATATACTTATATCCCCATATCTTATAAATTCTTTAACACACTTTTCCATTCATTTTAAGCTATGATCACACCTAAGGGCTGTTGAAATTTTATGTTATATTTCTCATGACCTTTTTGAAATCTACTTTCCTAATATCTTTTGTTCAATTCTGACAATTCTTCACATTACTTTCATTGTCCATTACAAACACTAAAATGAAGAAAATGAAGCAGACTGTTCCTTTTAGGGTCCTTCCATATCATACACTTGATTTTCATATCTGGTCACATTAAAAACAAAATAGCAATATCTATTGTCACTTCGACTTTCAAAGAGATGACAGTACTTCTGTTTTACTTTCTACTAGGCATATTTTACCTAGCCAATATAAAAATTTGAAACACAACATATTTACATTACTAAAAAGCCATGTTATAAATCATTTGGCAATTTATTATCTTTATTTTTTGCTATAGTCATTTTGCCACAATATATAAAGTTTGCTGTAAATAATTTTATATATGGTTTCATTTTTATCTCTTAAGTTTATATATGACTGCTATTTTTTTCTGAAATGCAAAACTGTCTCTTAAAAAGCATTAAAGTGTTAACCAGTGAAGAGAGGAAACATGGAGAAAGCAATTAACATTTCATTATTTTTTGTTTATTCACCCTTTATACATCAGTATTTATTAAGTGTCTACTATGTTCCACATGTTATTATAAGACTTGAGGTTATAGAAATAATAAAGAGGAAAAATAAATCTAGAGAAGAATCTCTGCTCCCATGGAATTTATAATCTAGTGAGATAAGATATACAACAAACATAATAGACAAGTAAATTATTTAGGGCATAGACTGGCAATCACTTTTTTTTTGTAAAGGGCCAAATAGTATACACTTCGTTGGTTATATGGTATCTCTTTTAACTACACAAACCTGTCACTGCAGAGGCAAAGCAACCACAGATGATAAATAAGTAAATAGGCTTGGTTGTGTTCCAGTAATATCTTATTCACAAATAAGTAATATGGAGAAAAACTAAGTAGGACAAGGGTACTAGGGAATGTGTGTGCAATTTTAAATAAGGGGGCCAAATAATGCTCACTTTGAATGTGATATTTGAGCAGATTATAAAAAGGTAAGGATGTAAATCATTTAGATATCTGAAAGAAGAATGACCCAGAGAGCAAAGGACACATGCAAAGAAATCTGTTAATTACTAAATTGTAATGTTACATACCAGGGATGATATTTTCTAAGTTTGTGCAATACAGTTGTCCTTTTTTTTTTTGTAAACTAGCGTCTGTTCTATGCCACATGACCTTTTACAAGTGCATTAGACTCTCAGTGCCTTAGTTTTATCATCTTTAAATAAGGTAGTAATGGTTTCTGTCTTATACGCTTGTTAAGTGGATTAAATTACTTAATACTGGTAAACAAATTTTGGCACAAAGTGTATGCTATATAAGTGTTAAATAAATACATTTATTTTTTTGGAAAACAGATACTATACCAAGCATACTTCAATCATATCAGTATAGAGGAGTTGAGAGTCATGGAGAATGGTTATAAATAACTGTGATTATTCCACAGTCATAAATATAAATATAAATAAATAAATATAAATATAGACAAATATAAATCTTCATAATTTTCATATAACTAACCTGAAACTGATGGATCTAATGATCTGATTATTTGAGCCTCAAGAAATATACTCATGAATAGATGAATATATAGATATTTAAAATGTTTTATATTTCAAATAAATATCACTATCCCAGTGCTTCATGTAAAATGATTACTATACACACATTATTCCATATGATTCTAATAGTATTACCATGTGATAGTGATTGAAGATATTGTTAAACATACTTCATTGATGAATAAAAACTCAAGAGATTTGCACCAATTTATACTAAAATTCCCTGTTTTTTTTCCATTATTGATCCCTAACTACTTCATTAATATGTACTTCTCAAGAGTTATGCTAATTACGATCTTCAAGCATATTTCATGGAAATCCAGAGAGGACGTATGAACAGAATTTCATTATTAGAGAAAAATGAAGGTTACCTGACTTCAATATTTTAAATCAACAGAGGTAAATAGAGATTTAAATATGGAACAGGTTAAATAGGTAGAAGAATAAATGAAATATATTCTCAAGGCAGAATTTTCTCAGATTCCATCTGATTCCATTGTTTTTTAACAGTTAAGTGAGGGTGGAAGAGGTGAGAGAAGGAGGAACAGAGGATCAATATCTCCTCAGGGTGAATTATTTAACCTTGGCAATGAATGGAGGTATAATACTGTTTTAGTGAGTGAAATCAAAAAAATGTTAAACTTTCTGAAATGTATAGGTAGCTCCTAACTACAAATTATTGTCCCACCCAAAGTCCCAATAATACTTCAAAATCAGTGAGGTTGTTGTTTTTTGTTTGTTTTTTTCTCTAACAAATTTTAAGCAATGTGAATATTTCATGGTTTAGAACATTTATAGAATGTGTTTTACTGTGCATGCTTATTTACTGGGTTCTCCAAATTTTCATAGCTCTTTATTATTCACTAGCACTTTTTACAAACACGTAGGAAACATTTGGCTTAGGATTTAATTTCCTCTAAGTTTTTGGCAACTGACATAACTGGCAACCCCTTCTTTCCTAATAACCCCTCTGTAGTTCAAATAAATAAATAAATAAGTTTAAATTTCAGAAAGTGTTCCACTGGAAAATTACAGGTTCTTATGAAACCATTATCAGAAACATTTTTTTATCTGAGTCACTTTGCTCAGAGTGATGCATCAATATGCTAGACTTGGAGTAACAGAAACAAAAAAGTGATTCTTAAAATAAGATAGGGACTCATATATCTCTCAAATAATGAAATGTACAGTTGGGCTTTTCAGGCCAACTCAACAGTGTTATTGATTTCCTGCTTTTTTCTGTATATGTGCTCTGCATCCTGAGGTTCTATCCTCAAAGCACCTAAACTTGCACTTATAAGACGACAACCAGGATTCTCATCATCCCATTTGCTTTTCAGTCAGTAAGAAAGAGGAAAGACAAAATGACATATGCCAGTTGACTTAAGTCCCCTCCTCTTTTGAGTTCCCAATGTACATGAGCAGAAACTATCATTAAATCTCATTGACCAGGACTTAGTTACAGGCCACAGGACTTAGTTACAGGCCAGCCCTATTTGTATAGGAGACTAGAAACTGCAGTTTTCTTTTCCAGTAATATTCCACTCCCAACAAAATCAGCATTCCATTGTTGAGGAAGAAGATTAGAATCGGTAAAGGATAGGAAAATAGCAGTTTCTGCCACCAGGGTTAAGGACAATAATTAGATAATTAAGAATTGATGCTAAGAAAAAATGAGACTGTAGGATGTGGTGAGGGAGATTGGGTCACTTTTCCTGGAACCCAGGCTCAGAATGCCAGGAAGCGGGCAGGAAGCAATGGCAGTGACTGGGTAGGTGTGTCAGCTTGTCGATATGATCCAAGCAAACAGGACATGTTGGCAGTGGGATTGCTGGCTCTAGAAAAGATTTTGTCTGAAGTGCTAATTGTGAGTAGTTCAATTTGGAATGATAAGGATCTGGTCATAGAATCTGAATCTCTGTACAGCTAGTAACAGCAAACAGTCACAATTATATTTCTTATTTGTTTTTCTTTTTAAATTTTTCCTCCAGTGAAAATGACTTAAAGTATAAAAACTGATTTTTTTTTTTTTTTGCAGTACGCGGGCCTCTCACCGCCGCGGCCTCTCCCGCTGCGGAGCACAGGCTCCGGACGCGCAGGCCCAGCGGCCATGGCCCACGGGCCCAGCCGCTCCGCGGCACATGGGATCCCCCCAGACCGGGGCACGAACCCGCGTCCCCTGCATCGGCAGGCGGACCCCCAACCACTGCGCCACCAGGGAAGCCCTGATCTTTTTATTCGAGTCATACTAATACATTTTCTATTATTTTTTCAGCATTGTGAATAGAAAATGAATTAAACACATTTCCTCAAAAATTACTTACCATCCATGCATATGTAACAGTCTTGTGAAATTGCAGACGGTAAGTAACAGAGCAAGAATCCAAACCTATTTCTCCCTCAGGACAGCTCTCATGTGTTTAATCACTATTTATAGTGCAATCTCTCTAGGACTTTTCTGAACTGCTACATTAGTGGATATAAAGTAGCTGAATGATGAAAGGAGATAAAACTGCACTATTCACCCCTCAGAGCACATGGCAAACTATATTTAAACCTGAGTGTCATTAACAAACCACTGGACCACTCAGATGGGAAAGGGACTTAAACCACTCATACGGGGACATATTAAAGAGAGAAGGGTTCTTGGAAAAGAGAATATAGGAGGATTCCTGTGGGAAAAGTGATTAGAATTACCTGGATTCATCCCAAAAGACAGGACCAGGTCTAGTTGGTGGAATCTATAGATAAATTGACTTGACCCATTAAATCATCAAAATACTCTAGGACATCAAAGGTATTCCAACCTGGGGTTGCACAAACAGTCTGAATAATTATCTGAATCACATATTTTCAGTGAACTACCTAGTTGATTAGTATTCTCGGAGCTCTAGGGAGAACAGAAAGCAAAGAACATTGCTTCCACAGTACGGATATAATTGCATTATAATCAGACACATATGGGTGCTTGAAAGAAATGTTGCTTAAGGAACCCTATCCCAAACCTACTGAATAATAATCTCTAGTGGATATTGGCAATCTAAATTTTTTTTAAGCTCACATCCCAAAGATTGAAAATGTTGCTGTTGAGGGCTGACATTCTTTTATCACCTGCTTGTTATCCGTGTATAATGGAAAACGTGACATCCAAGTCTGTTTCTCACACTTCCATGTCAATAGGCTGAATCATTAGTTAACATGGCATCCTGACTACTGAACCCAGATTGTCTTAGAACCCTTCTCAACAGTATACCTACACTACTTAGTAAGACATCAGTTGGTATAAAGCTTGTCAACTGAATGGTAACTTCCAATAAATACTGATAGAATTTGCTTTAATAAAATTATTAATGTGTACTTATATTCCCTCAGTTCACAGTGCAAGTCTGAAATTATAGTCTCTGAACTAAAGGAAATGGAAAAGATCTAATCTGTGCTTTCTCTCTTGGGAATAAAAGAACATTTACCCCGAAACCTAAATGTTGAAGCTTAGCTAATTAAAATAGCCATAGTCAGCTGTCAACTAAATTCTCTTTACTCTTAACTGAAGACAAGCCTCTGAGTCTATGAAAGGTAAACAGTGTGGGGCACCGGAGGTCTAGAATTACAGAAAATTAAGAAGAAGTTTAGGATTTTGAGAAGCCAGGGTCATGTGCAAACCAGAGTTATGGGCAGCAGGTACTGAGTATTGTAAGCAGAAACAATTCTCTACTGAGGTGTGCCCATAAGGTCATTGTTTAATTCATTGTTAGAAACATTTTTTTTTTTTATGAAGCCAACTTGAGTAGGTTTCTTCCTTGTCACCAAACATACTATGAAAAAGACAAAATTTTATATTTATTGAAGTAAACTAAATCCATATAAAAGAAAATGTCCTTAGATTTCAATAGCAGTAGGTATTCTCACACTTTAGGGAAAAGTGACTGTAAAAGTGAATTGTGTGATTTTGAAATCTAGATATCAGTTATATTAATTCAAAGCACTTTAAGAGCTTTGAATAAAATATATTTCTTCTCAACAGATTTTAAGCATGAAAGCTTCATTTGAATCCCTTAAGCCAAGTCAAGGTCAACCACTGATATGAATTATCTGTTACAATGTACACTCAGATCCAAAAAAAAATTATATTGGTCAGTTTCTTTTTACACTAACTGCATTTAAAAAAAATATATCATTATTTAATAAGTAAAATTTAGGAAAATTCGAGGACTTACATGAACATTAATGATATAGGAGAATAATATCCTTTAGAAAGTGCGATTTTTTGAATGACTCAAAATACCTTACTTCAAAAAATGACAACTCAAAATAACATTTCTGTCTAGAGTTCTTGTGAGTACTAATATACATTTGCTTTCGTATTTAATATGTTAATTCCCTTGCAAAGGAAAATATATTTGATTCTGAAATCAATCAATATCCATCTATAACAACTGTTCGGTTATAGTTTTTCTTTTCCATCAAGCCAGAATACTTTGGAACACCTTCTTTAGTTATACATTATAAATACTATTACTCTAAGTTGTAAAGTAATAAGATTCACTTTATGAAATATTTTAAAATAGGATGGAAAAAAATTTTAAGTAAGAAAAAAATAGCTCAGTTACCCAGAAATAATTTTTTCCACTTCCCTACTTCTTATCTAGAAATACTACTGCACTAACACAGCTACTTAAGGGGTATCAACATTGCTGTAGTGAAAGCTTGCTGCATTTTGGCAATTAGAGCAAGAACATTCAACTTTCAAAAGACAATACATCACATATGTTCTACTGGATAAACACTCTTACACTTGTGACACTAGCCCACCTTTCAAATAGCCTTCTTAAACATAAATTAATTTACAGAAATGTCTACCTTCTCCTGTCTCCTACTGAGTCTGCTCACTCTTGACCCCAACTTTCTATCTCACCAACCCCAAAACAATTCTTGGAGGGTGAGCATGCACTTCCCAAAAGAGCAAATGGCAAACCTCTTTTTTGTTTATTCCTTCTTCTCACAGTATTCCTCAATAGAAGGATCTCAGAGTCAGTCTCCACTTTTCCCTTCTTCTCACTCTCCATATCCAAGTCACCATAACTGCTGTTTATTTTCTCTCCCAAACTTAGATCAAGCTGCCTCTTGTTCTACACTTCCAATGCAAGCCCTCAGCCAGGGAACCATTATTACCTGAACTTGGACAAGAAACCCCTCCTGGAAGTCCACCCCACCCCACACCCCTCCATTTAAAACGGTGTTTCCTGCTTACAGACGTTCAGCACCTTCCCATTCAGCTCCATAAATAAATAAATAAATAAATAAATAAATAAATAAATAAATACATACATAAATACATAAATACATAAATAGAACACAAGTTCACTGCCTTGGAGGTAATGTCTCTATCTTGGTCACTTTTTTTGTTTTCTTTATAGCATTTCCTTTATTTACTAAGCACTGTATTATGTTATATTATTTTAGTCTGCCTCCCAAAATAGGGTGTGTGTTCCCTGAAGGCAAAGATTGTTTCTGTCTTGTTCACTCTGCAGACTCTCACCAGTTTTTTTAATTATGGTTCTTTTGCATATTCAATTCAGCTCTCCTTGCTTATATTTTAAATAGTTTTGTGATCATAAATGTCATAATATATATTCACTTAAAATTTTGAGTTATAGGAATGCTAATAAATATCAATTACAGTGTAAAATATTGGTTATACTGTGTAACAGGTTTCAAGTAACATATTTTTAGTTTATTAACTTATAATGTGTTTCCTGCCCATAATTTGTGACAATTTGCATTTTAAAATAATTTTAAAATTACAGAATATTTACAAAAATAATACAGAGTTCCATATACGCTTATCTAGACTCTCCTAATGTTAACATCTTATACAGTACAACTAATATTCATATAATAAGATTAACCAAACTATAGCTTTTATTCTAATTTCACCAGTTTTTCCACTAATGTCTTTTTTCCATTACTGAATCTAAGGATCTGACATTGCATTAAGTTGCTGTGTCTCTTGATCTCCTACAATTTTTGACACTCAGGCAGTCTTCGGCTTTTAAGACCTGAATACTTTTGAAAACCTTCAGTCAGATATTTTATAGAAGGTGTCTCAATTTGTGTTTGTCTGATGTTACCTTAAAATTTGACTGAAGTTTGGAGTTTTGGGCAAGAATAACACAGAGGTGATGTGAATTTAATGGGTGCAAGAAATCAAGTCTTATTACTGTGATATTAATCTTAAACACTTGGATAAGGTCATAATCCAGTAAAAACATTATTATGATTGTTATTATCATTATTATTATTATTATTATTAGGACTCTACTACTACTAGTACAACTACTGAGACAGTTATAGATGTGACCTCTGGAAGCACTTTGTGTTTGGTTCCTGTGTTCTGTATGACATGCCTTCATCCTTTTTAAAAGAACTTCCTCACTTTTTGGCACTACAGATGTTCCAGACTCATATGTTAAAAGTCTGATATACATATATTGCATATATAATTATTGAAATACATATGTTTTTATTGACATCAAGAGGCACCAGTATCAAAAAATAACTTTATTCTACTTATAGCACAATCAACAATCAGAATAGTCCCTTCAAAAGTGACCCAAGAATAGCCAGATACAAAATCATCTTATGCAAGGGACAGGCTTACTGCAGGCAAGAGATGAAGAGGAATTCTGTCCACTTAAAAAGAGAAAAGACACCATTCACTGCCCTGATCCATTCCCACCTCTTATTCTCTGAGTTCTCTTAGAGACAGTGTGGAAAGGATCCTTAGGATAACACTTTGGCAAGTAAATGTATCACTCCAAGGGGAAGATAAACTCTTTTCTCACCACTGTCCAGAATTCCATCTTAATTGAAATATAAACACCTAGGAAGACAATGCTTTCACCTAGATGCCTATCCTTGAATGCTAACATTTGGGTCTCTGAGAGATAACAGAAATGTTGGGTGGAATCAATTAGCTCCATCATTAGCTGAGGGCAGGGGGAAGGCTGTCTATTTTTCATTGTATGTGAAGTGTAAAATACTTTAAGGGAAGTAACAGCAAACACTCTTTATTTATTTATTTATTATTATTATTTTTTTTTTTGTGGTAGGCAGCCCTCTCACTGTTGTGGCCTCTCCCGCTGAGGAGCACAGGCTCCAGACGCGCAGGCTCAGCGGCCATGGCTCACGGGCCCAGCCGCTCCATGGCATGTGGGATCTTCCCGGAACGGGGCACGAACCTTTGTCCCCTACATCGGCAGGCGGACTCTCAACCACTGCGCCAGCAGGGAAACTCTTCTTTATCTTTATGATGTAAGATTTCCCATGGCTCAGGAGACTAAGGTTTACACTGTAACACTAAGAAATCCAGGTTAAGATTTATTTTCTCACACTCCTCTTGTATTCTTCTTGCTCCAGGACTGGAATCAAAGAGGTCGCCAAAGAACCCTGGCAAATTTTATTGAGTGATGGTAGTTAGAGACAATATAGGACATGAGGTATGCTCCTTGGTATTTGAATGCCACATCTTCTAGGTCCTCTTTGTAGACAGAGATAAGAAATTCATTTCTGATGTATCTTTCTATTTATCTATCTTTCTATTGGGTTGGTCAAAAGGTGTCTTAGGTTTTAAAGTAAAAATAAAAGACACATTTCTTATTTTCACCAAGAACTTTACTGAACAACATATTCACCCTTTTGTTCCACTACCTTCTGCCATTTTTCAGGCAACTTCATAATTCCATCTTCCCTAAGCTTTTTATATTTTTGAGCAAAGAACTGTTCCAGGTGCCTTTTACAGTTTTCCAGGGAATTAAAATTTTTTCCATTAAGAGAATTTTGTAAAGGCCAAAATAAATGGAAATCTGAAGATGCAATATCTGGTGAATATGGAGGATGAACCAGAATTTCCCAGCCAAGCTGTAACAGTTTTTGCCTGGTCATCAAAGAAACATGTGGTCCTGTTATCCTGATGGAAGATTATGCAAGTTCTGTTGACTAATTCTGGATGCTTTTCATTGAGTGCTGTTTTCAGTTGGTCTAATTGGGAGCAGTACTTGTCGGAATTAATTGTTTGGTTTTCTAGAAAGACCTCATAATAGAGGACTCCTTTCCAATCCCACCATATAAAAAACATCACTTTCTTTGGGTGAAGACCGGGCTTTGGAGTGGTTGGTGGTGGTTCATTTCACTTGCCCCATGATCTGTTCCATGCCACATTATTGTACAGTATCTACTTTTAATCATCCATCACATTTGTTTTAAAAATGGAACGTTTTTGTTATGTTTAAATAGAGAATCAGACATACAGTAAAGAAGGTTTATTTCACTTAACTTATGTGGAACCCAAACACCAAAGTGATGAACACAACTAAGCTGGTACAAAATATTTTCAATGCTTGATTTGGATATTTTGAGTATGGTGTCTCTCCCACGTGGTATAACATCAGTTGTTCTCAATTAATGTCTCAATTTGATAGCTATAAGTTTCAATGTTTCTACCTGACCAAAGAGCAACACCCAGTTAGAAATCTCCAGCATGAAACTTTGCAAACCACTTTTGATAAGTTTGATCAGTCACAGCACCTTTTCCATACACTGCACAAATGTTTTTTTGAGATTCAGTTGCATTTTTACCTTTCTTGAAATAATAAAGCATAAAATGCTGGAAGTGTTACATTTCTTTCATCTTCTATCTTAAAATGGCTAAACAGAAATCCACTAATTTTGGTAAGACTTTTTTTTAAAATGCACACTGATATGACAGCTGTCACATACAATCTAACAAAATTGTTTCAAATGAAGTTAAAGACAACTAAGTGTTACTAGAGCCATCTTACAAAAAAAAAAAAAAAAAAGGATATTTTGGCCAACCCAATATCTATTTCTTTTTTCAATACCAAATCTTCCTTCCAGCATTCCTCCTTTGCTTATTTTCAATTTAATTCTCTGACAGTGAGAAACCTGGGTGAAGTTTTTTTTTTTTTTTTTTTTTTTTTAATATTAACCTTATTCTGGGTATAATAATTTTTAACAGCTACAAATATTCATAATTCCTACATTAAAGATGTACTTAGAAAAGAAAATAATCACCTATACATATCAATATTTCCAATAAAGGACTAAGCTACTCAATATATTCATGAGCTTCAATATTAAAATTACTATTAATAACATGTAGCTAGTAATTTTCTTGGCCAAAGAAAGGAATATAGGAGGACCTTCAAGATGGCAGAGGAGTAAGACGTGGAGGTCACCATTCTCCCCACAAACACATCAAAAATACATCTACATGTGGAACAACTCCTACAGAAAACATACTGAATGCTGGCAGAAGACCTCAGACTTCCCAAAAGGCAAGAAACTCACCACTTACTTGGCCGTGTGGCTGACAAGGTCTTGTTGTTCTAGCCAGGTGTCAAGTGTGAGCCTCTGAGGTGTGAGAGCCAAGTTCAGGACATTGGTCCACCAGAGCCTCCCTGCCCCTCATAATATCAATCAGTGAGAGCTCTCCCAGAGATCTCTATCTCAATATTAAGATCCAGCTCCACTCAATGACCAGCAAGATCTAGTGCTGGACCCCATGCCAAACAACAAGTAAGACAGGAACACAACCCCACCCATTAGTAGAGAGGGTGCCTAAAGTAAGAATAAGTTCACAGACACCACAAACAGACCACAGAACATGGTCTTGCCTACCAGAAATACAATATCCAGCTTCATCCACAAGAACACCGGCACCAGTCTGTTCCACCAGAAAGTCTACACAGCTCACTGAACAAACCTTACCTATTGAAGGCAGACACCAAAAACAATGGGAACTACGAAACTGCAGCCTGTGAAAAGGAGACCCTAAACACAGGAAGTAAAGCAAAATGAGAAGACAGAGAAATACACAGCTGAAGAAGGAGCAAGGCAAAAACCCATCAGACCAAACAAAGGAAGAGGAAATAGGCAGTCTACCTGAAAAAGAGTTCAGAGTAATGATAGTAAAGATCATACAAAATCTTAGAAATAGAATAGAGAAAAATACAAGAAACGTTTAACAAGGAACTAGAAGAACTAAAGAGCAAACGAACAATGATGAACAGCACAAAAAATGAAATTAAAAATTTTCTAGAAGGAATCAGTAGGAGAATAACTGAGGTAGAAGAACGGATAAGTGACCTGGAAGAGAAAATAGTGGCAATAACTACTGCAGAGAAGAATAAAGAAAAAAGAATAAAAAGAATTGAGGACCATCTCAGAGACCTCTGGGACAACATTAAATGCACCAACATTTGAATTATAGGGGTCCCAGATGAAGAAGAGAAAAGAAAAAGGACTAAGAAAATATTTGAAGAGATTATAGTGGACAACTTACCTAATATGGGAAAGGAAATAGTCAATGAAGTCCAGAAAGTTCAGAGAGTCCCATACAGGATAAATCCAAGGAGAAACATGCCAGGAAACATATTAATCACACAATCAAAAATTAAATACAAAGAAAAAATATTAAAAGCATCAAGGGAAAAGCAACAAATAACCTACAAGGGAAACTCCATAAGGTTAACAGCTGATCTTTCAGAAGAAACTCTGCAAGCCAGAAGGAAGTGGCAGGACACCTTTAAAGTGATGAAAGGGAAAATTTTTCAGCCAAGATTACTCTATCCAGCAAGGATCTCATTCAGATTCGATGGAGAAAGTAAAACATTTACAGACAAACAAAAGCTAAGATAATTCAACACCACCAAACCAGCTTTAAAACAAATGCCAAAGGAACTTCTCTAAGCAGGAAACACAAGAGAAGGAAAATGAAGAGACCTACAATACCAAATCCAAAACAGTTAAGAAAATGGTAATAGGAATATACATATTGATATTTCCTTTAAATTTAAATGGACTACATGTTCCAACCAAAAGACATAGATTGGTTGAATGGATACAAAAACAAGACCATATATATGCTGTCTACAAGAGATCCACTTCAGACTTAGAGATACATAACAGACTGAAAGTGAGGGGATGGAAAAAGTTATTCCGTGCAAAGGGAAATCAAAAGAAAGCTGGAGTAGCAATTCTCATATGAGACAAAATAGACTTTAAAATAAAGACTATTAGAAGAGACAAAGAACAACACTACATAATGATCAAGGGATCAGTCCAAGAAGATATAACAATTGAAAATATTTATGAACCCAACATAGAAGCACAACAATACATAAGGCAAATGCTAACAACCATAAAAGGGGAAATCGACAGTAACACAATAATAATAGGGGAATTTAACAAGCCATTTTCACCAATGGACAGATCCTCTGAAATGAAAATAAATAAGGAAACACAAGCTTTAAATGACACATTAAACAAGATGGACTTAACTGATATTTATAGGACATTCTGCCCCAAAACAGCAGAATATACTTTCTTCTCTAGTGCTCATGGAACATTCTCTAGGATAGATCACATCTTGGGTCACAAATCAAGCCTTGGTTAATTTAAGAAAATTGAAATCCTTTCAAGTATCTTTTCCAAACATAACACTATGAGACAAGATATCAGTTACAGGGAAAAATCTGTAAAAAATACAAACACATGGAGGCTAAACAATACACTACTAAATAACCAAGAGATCACTGAAGAAATCAAAGAGAAAATAAATTTTAAAAAAACCTAGAAAATATGACAATGCAAACATGACAATCCAAAACCTATGGAATGCAGCAAAAGCAGTTCTTAGAGGGAAGTTTATAGCAACACAATCCTGCCTCAAGAAACATCTCAAAAAAACAACCTAACCTTACACCTAAAACAATTAGAGAAAGAAGAATGAAAAAAACAAAAAAACAAAAACAAAACAAAGTTAGCAGAAGGAAAGAAATCATGAAGATCAGATCATAAATAAATGAAAAAGAAATGAAGGAAATGACAGCAAAGATCAGTAATGCTAAAAGTTGATTCTTTGAGAAAATAAACAAAATTGGTAAACCATTAACCAGACTCATCAAGAAAACAAGGAAGAAGACTCAAAGCGATGGGGTTAGAAAAGAAAAAGAAGTAACAACTGACCCTGCAGAAATACAAAGGATCATGAGAGATTACTAAAAGCAACCATATGCCAATAAAATGGACAACCTGGAAGAAATAGACAAATTCTTAGAAAAGCACAACCTTCTGAGACTGAACCAATAAGAAATAAAAAATAGAAACAGACCAATCACAAGCACTGAAATTGAAATTGGGATTAAAAATATTACAACAAACAAAAACCCACGACCAGATGGCTTCACAGGTGAACTCCAGCAAACATTTAGAGAAGAGCTAACACCTATACTTCTCAAATTCTTCCAAAATATAGCAGAGGGAGGTACACTGCCAAACTCATTCTATGGGGCCACCATCACCCTGATACCAAAACCAGACAAAGATGTCACAAAGAGAGAAAACTACTGGCCAATATCACTGCTGAACATAGATGCCAAAATCCTCAACAAAATACTGGAAAACAGAATCCAACAACACATTAAAAGAATCACATAGCATGATCAAGTGTGGTTTATCCCAGGAATGCAAAGATTCTTCAATATACACAAATCAATCAATGTGATAAACCATATTAACAAATTGAAGGAGAAAAGCCATTTGATCATCTCAATAGATGCAGAAAAAGCTTTTGACAAAATTCAACACCAATTTATGATTTAAAAAAAATTTGCAGAAAATAGGTATAGAGGGAACTTACCTGAACATAATAAATGCCGTATATGACAAACCCACAGCCAACATCATTCTCAATGGTGAAAAACTGAAAACTCCTCCACTAAGATCATGAAAAAGACAAGGTTGCCCACTCTCACCGCTATTATTTAACATAGTTTTGGAAGCTTTAGCCACAGCAATCAGAGAAGCAAAAGAAATAAAAGGAATCTAAATCGGAAAAGAAGTAAAAGTGTCATTGTTTGAAGATATCATGATACTATACATAGAGAATCCTAAAGATGCTACCAGAAGACTACTAGAGATAATCAACGAATTTGGTAAAGTAGCAGGATACAAAATTAATGCACAGAAATATCTCACATTCCTGTAAACTAATGATGAAAATTCTGAAAGAGAAATTAAGGAAACACTCCCATTTACCACTGCAGCACAATGAATAAAATACCCAGGAAGAAACCTATCTAAGGAGACAAAAGACCTGTATGCAGAAAACTATAGGACACTGATGAAAGAAAGTAAAGATGATACAAACAGATGGAGAGATATACCATGTTCTTGGACTGGAAGAATCAACATTGTGAGAATGACTATACTACCCAAAGCAATGTACAGATTCAATGCCATCCTGATTAAATTACCAATGGCATTTTTCACAGAAGTAGAACAAAAATTTTCACAATTTGTTTGGAAACACAAAAGACCCTGAAAAGCCAAAGCAATCTTGAGAAAGAAAAATGGAGCTGGAGGAATTAAGCTCCCTGACTTCAGACTCTAGTACAAAGCTACAGTAATCAAGACAGTAAGGTACTGGCACCAAAACAGAAATATAGATCAATGGAACAGGATAGAAAGCCCAGAGCTACACCCACGCACATATGGTCACCTTATTTTTGTTAAAGGATGCAAGAATATAAAATGGAGAAAAGACAGCCTCTTCAATAAGTGGAGCTGGGAAAACTGGAAAGCTACATGTAAAAGAAAGAAATTAGAACACTCCCTAACACCATATACAAAAACAGACTCAAAATGGATTAAGGACCTAAATGTAAGGCCAGACACTATAAAACTCTTAGAGGAAAACATAGGCAGAGCTCTCTATGACATAAATCACAGCAAGATCCTTTCTGACCCACCTCCTAGAGAAATAGAAATAAAAACAAAAATAAACAAATGGGATCTAATGAAACTTCAAAGCTTTTGCACAGCAAAGGAAACCATAAACAAGACAAAAAGAATGGGAGAAAATATTTGCAAATGAAGCAACTGAGAAAGAATTAATCTCCGAAGTATACAAGAAGCTCACACAGCTCAATATCAAACAAAACAAAACAAACAAACAAACAAAAACAATCCAAAAATGGGTAGAAGACCTAAACAGACATTTCTCCAGAGAAGATATACAGATTGCCAACAAACACATGATAGGATGCTTAATGTCACTAATCATTAGAGAAATGCAAATTAAAACTACAATGAGGTATTACCTCACACCAGTCAGAATGTCCATCATCAAAAAATCAACAAAAAATAAATGCTGGAGAGAGTGTGGTAAAAGGGAACCCTCTTACACTGTTGGTGAGGATGTAAATTGATACAGCCACTATGGAGAACAGTATGGAGTTTCCTTAAAAAAATAAAAACGGGACTACCAAACGACGTAGCAGTTCCACTACTGGGCATATACACTGAGAAAACCATAATTCAAAAAGAGTCATGTACCACAATATCCATTGCAGCACTATTTACAATAGCCAAGACATGGAAGCAACCTACGCGTCCATCAACAGATGAATGGATAAAGAAGATGTGGCACATGTATACAATGGAATATTACTCAGCTATAAAAATAAGTGAAATTGAGTTATTTGTACTGAGGTGGTTGGAACTAGAGTCTGTCATACAGAGTGAAGTAAGTCAGAAAGAGAAAAACAAATATTGTATGCTGAAACATATATACGGAATCTAAAAAAAAAAAAAAAAAAAAAAAAAAAAGCATTCTGAAGAACCTAGGGGCAGGACAGGAATAAAGACTCAGATGTAGAGAATGGATTTGAGGACGTGAGGAGGGGGAAGGGTAAGCTGAGACGAGGTGAGAGAGTGGCATGGACATATAGACATTAGCAAATGTAAAATAGATAGCTAGTGGAAAGCAGCCGCACAGCACAGGGAGATCAGCTCAGTGCTTTGTGACCACCTAGAGGGGTGAGATAAGGAGGGTGGGAGGCAGACACAAGAGGGAGGAGATATGGGGATATATGTATATGCATAGCTGATTCACTTTATTTTACAGCAGAAACTAACACACCATTGTAAAGCAATTATACTCCAATAAAAATGTTAAAAAAATAAAATGTTTAAGTAAGTGAACTTTATTAAATATATAAAAATGATAATTTTCTCTCTGAATTTGTATTTTATTTTTCTTAAGAAGGAAAATGAAACTTTTCAGAATAGTTGCTTTTTTATTATGTAAGTAATTAATGTTAGTTGTAGAGTAATTAGAAATTGCAAGAAATGTAAAGAAGAGAACAAAAGTTGCCCATATTTTTACCACACAGAAAAAAAAAAAAAAAAAAAAAAGAAAAAATGTTTAAGTAAGTGAACTTTATTAAATATATAAAAATGATAATTTTCTCTCTGAATTTGTATTTTATTTTTCTTAAGAAGGAAAATGAAACTTTTCAGAATAGTTGCTTTTTTATTATGTAAGTAATTAATGTTAGTTGTAGAGTAATTAGAAATTGCAAGAAATGTAAAGAAGAGAACAAAAGTTGCCCATATTTTTACCACACAGAAAAAAAAAAAAAAAAAAGAAAGGAAAATATAATATGGCCTTTTTTTATATAGGCCACCAACTGGTTTATTTTACAACATATCCACACTACATTGAGCACCAATGCAGATGTTACAAAGAAACCCACAGTCCTGTCCCAGCAGGGAACAGGTCAAGTGTATGACTTGGGGTGGTCTTGGTGTGGGTGAGGGAGAAAAGAAAGGATAGGAAAGAACAGACATTATTCCTCACTCCTGTTCCAGAATCTGAGGGATGAAATGCAAGGATTTTAAGCTGTTCTTAATCCCCTTCTCTAAGTCAGCTGATGTTCAAATATGGAATCTGGGCTGGTAGATCAGCTGGAACTGGGCAAAACAAGGGCACAGTGTTTAAAATAGCATCCACAATATTACTGCCCAAAGTAGGCGAAATGAGCTATGCTTTTCAACTGATGCTTTTTACTTTTTCTTGTTTTATGAACTCTTACAAGTTTAGAGGATATCAGAATTATACAACCACAATCACAATAGAGCATCTGCTCAGTGTAAAAATATTATTGTTTAGGAAAAATAATTCAATAAATATACAGAGGGAAATGAACTAAGTTGAATGGTACCAATACAGAAAGGCAGTTTGGGCTCCTTTATTTTGATTTTTTTCCAGTTATGACCCCACAAAACTATGTAGTATATTATGAAGACTGAGAATATCTTTTATGTTAAAATCCAGTCTTTAAATCTAGATGCTTCTTTAAAATTAGCATTTTAAAAAGTTATTTTTGCTCCCATATTTTTCCTCTGAAACAGAATGTAAGAAAACTGGCAGGTGCTATTTCCCATTCCAGAGGCACAGACAGGGTTTCTTTATGTTTGATGACAACCGTGATTCTTGGTTTCTGGTACACTTGAGCCTCTGGCACCTTTGGGTCTCCAGCAGCTTCCTGGGAATACAGGGCTGAGATCCCCATATTCCAGAGCAAAGGAACCAATCTGAAGGACTTGTGTCTTGGAAAGAGAGAATGCCATCTCCTTAGTGCTGGGTCCCCGTTATCTGAGGGAAGTAGAGAGAACAGGAAGGAGCAAAGCTTTGTGTCATCAAGTCACTGCTGGAGAAGGCAGTAAAGCAAGCCTAGAGCCTGCCCAGTGGCCTAGTTGTGAGAAACATGCCTTCTCAAAAGTATAAGCTTCCTGTTTATGATCTAAAATAGATGCTTTTGAAATGATTTATCTGGACTTGTGGAAGGCAGTTGCTCATTACATATTATCTAACTTTAGATTTTCTACTTGATCATTCACACAAAATCAGGCTTTAAAAATAGACCAAACTAGACTGGAATATGTACATTTCAACAGATCCAAAACTGCAGAAGGCTTATATCACTTACTGACACAGCACCAGACCCAAGGACTCCATTGGTATAAATATTTCCAAATTCCTTTGCATTTTAAATAACACTAGAGAATGGTTGGTACAAAGACACAATTACATTTTCTAACATTGATTGAATTATATTGTTTATCTTAGTTATAAACCAATTTACATAGTTTTGCTCCACTTTCTATGCATTTTTCCCTTTAAATCACCTTTTACAAAGTTTATATCTTTAAAACAATTTCAAAAGACAAATGCTCAAAGGAGCATATCTTCTGAGTTATCTTTCCTTCAATTGCTATTGGCAAGTGGACGGATCATCATGGATTTTGAATGGGTGGCCAAGCATTTCCATGGGTCACCTTACCCCACATGTTTGGGGACAAGGGAAATTGGAAACTATATCTTTGAATGATGTTGGAGGAAGGGCACAGTTCTTCAGTTCTTGAAGGTGAGTACCTTCTGGACACGTTCTGCACGACCACAGTGATGATCCCGCCAATGAATCCAGTGGCTTGAAAGACCCCAACAACAGCTCTAACCCAGGTCACTCACGAAGGCATCATTCTCAACTATCTTCTGTGTCTCTCCATCCACTTTCTCCATGGAGTGACTAGTTGCACATTAGAGGCTGTGCTCTGGCTTCTCTGGGGCACTGACTGTGCTTTCTGGAGTTGGTAGATACTCTGTGCGAATGTCTGTTATATTCTGCACTTGTTGGCAACAGAGCTGTCGAGCCAGCAGACCCATAGGGCTCTTCGCTGGCACCTGGGGCTGCCATGCCACCTTCCACACCTGGGATCATTGTGTCTTCTGGCCAGACTCTGTTGGCTCCTTCTGCCAGACCCAGGGAGATACGATTCCCAAAAAGAAATAGCTGGGCTGGCATCTTGCACATCATCTGGCTTGACTTGTTCTCTTTGGGGAGGGCAGCTAGCTTCAGTGCAGGGGAAAATTTTAAAGCTCTGCAGCCACAGGTCCTGGTGGAGTGAGAGTCAAGGCTGGAATGCAGGGAGCAAAACTCAGGGCCAGAGGGATCACCAAGCTCCCTTCAACCCCAGAGGCAGAGGAGCAAACTTTGCATGTGGGAACTTTCCCAGCAAATCAGTACTTACCTCTCCCAAAGAGGGTGGGAAGCTCACCAGGCCTGCCTTCTGGCTCACTTTGGCCAGTGTGAAAAGGATGACCTTTTTAAAGTAACAGGGCCACAGCTGCAGGTCATGGGAGCTGATAGGAAGGCCCTGAGCCCTGACAAAATTTGATTTTATGCTGTTTCCCAGAAGGAGAAAGGGCATGCATTCAATGAGCAGCTTATTTTTCGAGTTTTAAATTTTGTTATTCTGTATTTTAAGAGTAAGGCATACGCTTAGGTTTTTCTTGTTATGAGAAGTAAACAGTTCTTTATGTGGCCAATATTCTTAGAACCAAGTATGAAGCTGTTCTTGTAAATATTGAGCTTTATGGCTTTAAGAAAAAAAATGTGGCCATCCTCATCTGGGTGGGCTAGACGTGGATCCCACTAGTAAATTTCCCCCTAGTCCAGGGGACCTGAGCAGGGGGCTCTAGAGGCTGCCTGGAGAACTGGCAGGGAGCTGCCATGACCCAGTGGCTTGGCAGTTTGGGAAAAGAGGCTGCACTTAAGAGCCTCTCTCTTGACTGGATGTAGCGCTGAGATGCTGGAGCCCAATAATGGACAAGGCATGGATGCCCACATGCCGCTTCCAGCTTGAAGATGGAGGAGGCCACACGAAAGAACACGAATGGTCTCTGGGAACTGATAGTGACCCTCAGCCCACAGCAAGAAGACAGGACCTCAGTCCTGCAACCATACAGAATGAATTCTGCCAACAACCTGAATAAGCCTGGAAGTGGATTCTTCTCCAGAACCTCCGTGTAAGAGCCCAGCCTGGCCAACATTTCATTTTGACCTCATGCACAGTCAAACCCACCCAGCTTCTAACCATGGATGTTCTTTAAGTCACAAAGTGAGTAGTAATTTGTTAGGCAGCAATTGAAAACTAATACAGATGGCCTCTTAGCATCAGAGCTGTGGCTTCATCTAAAATCTTTAATAGCCTAGGATTTTGGTTTAACCAGATAAACTATGTGGTAGGGGAGGGAGTGAAGATGATGTGTTAGATGACAAAAACAGACTAGTGTGTGAAATAATAAGAAATGTATGTATTGGTCTCTTGAAACGGTTCCTGATGCAGAGCTCCTAAACCCATTGTAAAGAGGGGTGATAGGAGTATCTTTTGTTCGAATATTTAGTCCTTGATCCCAGCGGATGACACAGAGCTCCTGAGATCTTTGAAATTTTCTGAGTGATAGAAATATATGACACCAAACCCCAAAATTCTTTGAAATTTCCTGGAGTATCTTTTGTTCTAATGAGGTGACTCTTTCTGTGTTCCTGAATGGGGGATGGTCACCAGAAAGACCAAGCCATAATTAGAAGCTTGGGGTTTTAAGTCCCACCTCTCATTCTCCAGAGGGAGGAGAGGGGCTGTAATGGAGAGAGTAATCAGTCATGCCTTTGTGATGAAGCCTCATTAAAATCCTAATAGTACTGGATTCAGAGAACTTCAGGGTTGGTGAACACATCCACGTTCCAGGAGCACAGCAGCCCAACCCACCTGCTGACCATCGGCTGCTGTGCTCCTGAGAAGCTCAATGTATCCTTTACCCAACAAGTTCTTATGCTTCCTCAAGGCATTCTGGGCACAGCAAAGAAGACACAGGCATTCCCTGCTGGTCTGCCATCTGGTGGGTAACAAAGAGGATGCCTTCTCCCCAGAGATGGGGTGATGCTGTCCAAAGAAGGTCATTTCCTCAGCTGTGGCCATGAAAGGGAGTCCCTGAATGCAGGCAATGATTTTTTTCCCTGCAAGAAAAATTGGGCTACCTCTTTGGATGCACCACCAGCAATTTGAAGAAAATCTTCACTTGTTTGCTTTGTAAGCCTCAGTGTACTAGGTCCCCATGTGATGTTTGTGCCTGTGTAATGCTACGTCTCTGTGTTACTCACAAACCTAACCAGAGCTTCTCTACTCCCTTGACCCTGCAGTTTCAGACAAAGTGCTTCACATCTCTTGGCAATATTGAGTCCTTTCAAGAATCTTGAACTATCTTGAAATGAAGGCTGCCAAGATAAATCCCTAGCCCTGACTGTAGTCTTGTTATCAATAATCTTGCTGTAAGTACCACTTTCGAATTTGTGTTTTACTCTCTCTGGATCTGAAAACCTGTGATTATAAGGCTCTGAAATCATTGCTTAAATTATATTCCCCATATCGTCAAATTGAGAAGCTCCATACTGGGAGGCTGAACTATTCTCAACATTTCAACACTCTGTCATTACTGCAACTTCCAGTTGGTCAATATCGGGTGAACCAAGGCAACACTTCTTGAATTCTTTACAGAAATCAAAAAAGGAATAGAAACATTCAATCAATAATACTTTCTTCTTGGAAACCTCATGATTCAGGATTTGCCTGACATGAAGCTGCCCTTCAGTACAGAGAGAGAAGGTTCCTACCCCAGGGTTCAGTTGATTGCCCACTGGTTAAACTACTGGAGGGCTTGGCCCAGCTGCCACAGAGAACAGGCTTTTACATTCCATCTCAGTTTCTTTTACACAATTAATTCTTGGTCAGTTCCAGTTGAACTGGTCTATTACTTCGTACAACTGTCCCAAATTCTTGTTGGCCAGATCGACGTCTTTCCATAACAGCAGGATCACCTCCTTCTCATGGGAGCCCAGCCTGGTCCCGGTGGCCCCAGCAGTGATCCCAAAAGCACCACCGAGTAATCCGGAGATGCTGTCATGACAATAGATGGGGAGAGAAGTGCCATCGAGAGGTGGTGAGATGGGGAGGAAGTGAGAACGGGATAACCTGTGCTAAAATCCTCTTCAGAGAGAAAAAGAGTGTGCACCCCTCTCCACCTTCCACGTAGTCCCTGGAATCAAAAGGGGTAACCAAGCCCTCAAGGCCACACCTGACCGGTGTCCACAGCCTGGGCAGGAGGCGTGAATGCCGACCTCTAAGGGCCTCCCCAGTTCTCTCTAAGCAGGTGGCCACGCCGCTGGGCCGGCGACGCCTCCAGCTGCTGGAGCGCCGACCTCCGCGGGTGTGCTCAGGTTCCCAGGCCCTGCGGCTACATCTTTGAAGCGGCCTTGGTGACGCTGCTTTCTTCTCAGTGCTGGTCAACGAGCTCCTGGAAACCAGTGAGGCACCTGGATTGGGGGGTCGTTTTGCTGGCGACCCCCGCAACAGGCCCTCACAGCCTACCCATCCTCAACAGTCGGCCGCACGCGACGGGCAGCGGACGGGGTCTCCAGGGAAGACAGGCCTTCTCATCCAACCTGGGTGTCGTGTTCCTCGCGGCTGATCTTGGGCGGCTGCCGGCCTAGCCCAAGGAGCTCTGCCGGCGGACTCACCTGGGCTGCTGACACTGCGCGCGCACCCGTGCCTGGTCTGCCCGCAGTACTTGGGATTCTTGCTGGAGCTTGCGCTAACCCCCAGGACCTGGCGGGGACCCGGGGAGCCGAGAGCCGAGAAAGCGTGGGCCCCCGGGACAGCTCCAGGAGAGAGGCCGGGCAACACCGTCGCCGGGCAAGCGCAGGCGCTCCCCGGGCCTAGGCCCCTCGCAGGCTGATAAAGAAGCCCCTTCGGCCCGGGAGGCAAAGCCGGGACGCCCCTGGGACGCAGTCCCGGGAGGTGCCGCGGAGGGCCTCCACGGGGTGGTCAGCGGCAAGAAGGCTGGTGTCCAGGAGGCCCCAGGGTCCGCGGTGGCTCCACATTGCCCGGCCGAGTCCGCAAGCCCCCAGCTTCCTGGATGGAGACGCTAGTTCCCCCCGTGGGGGGACCACAGCCCCCGGGCCCAGGATGGCGGCCACGCCCAGACTGGAAAGCAGGCGGGCCCGTGCCCGAGCCCTGCGGGGACCACGGCGCCGGCCGGGAGGAGGAAACGGCAAGGCTGCTGTCGGCCGCCTGCAGCCCCGGCCCGCGCGCCTTTGTCCGCCCGCATCCCGCGGGTACCGTTGCTGAGCCGGGGGCGGGGCGGAGAGCTGAGGCGGAGGCCTATCCAGCGGTGGCCTGGCCCTCGCTGCCCGCCGGCTCTGTTCCTCGCGCTCCACCGCGTAGACGAGGCCCTGTCCCTCTCCGGGAGCGAGGAGGGGCTGAGCTTCCGCTGCGCGCCCTCCCGCCCGACGGAGACCGGTGCCTGGTGTCGCCCCCGCGTGTCTGAGCGCCCCGAGGCCATGGCAGCGGCACAAGCTTCCCGGCAGCTCCAAGGACTGCAGCGCCAGGTCCCAGGGGGCGGTCCCAGGGCGGTCGGGAGGGAGCTCCGGTGGCTGAGGTGACGCCGTCCAGTCGGTTGGCGGCTCCTGGCACACTTTGTTGGACTCGGACCCTCTGCTCGCCGGTCCCTGCAGCGCAGACTCAGATCACAACTCGGAAGGCTTAGGGGCCAAGTTCCTCCCTCGCTGTTCACCCCACCGCATCTGCATGGTGGAACCCGAGATGCTGCGCCCCGAGGAGGCCCGGCGGGACAGAGGTTCTCAGCAGGACCCGGAGTCCCTGGCTCTCCCCAACGCTGGCAGCGCCGCCCTCAAAGCCACCACGGTGACGCTGCCCAAACTCGGCCAACTCTGCGCCCGGAGGGAGCCCAGTGCCAAGGGCAGCCGGGGGCTCCTGTCCTGAAGGTCCTTAGTCCCCAAGACGGCTGCTCTAGACCTGTCCACTTCAGCCCGCCTACCTGCGCGTAGGTCCAGCGCCACTGCTCAGCTAGTCAACAATGACCTAGGCCAGAGCAAGAAAGAGGGCAGGCGGCCGGTCCTGGATGCTCCGCTGGCCGGCAAGCAGCAGTGGGACCGTGACCTCCAGGTGACTTTGAACTCGCCTTCGATTCTGTGACAGTGCGCTGTGGTCCAAGAGACACACGACCCACAGAACATCATGGTGCTGGGCAGTAACACATGGTGTCAGTGCAGGGAGAGGCCTTCCCCACCCTCAAGGTGGAGTTCCAACCCCGATGCAGACACCCACCCCCTCCACCCAGAATCTGTCGCTGTCTTGAGATTCACGTGTCAGAAATAAAGCAAATGCTCTAAAAAAAACAACAAAAAAACCCACAAAAAACAAACCAAAAAATCCCACGCAGAGTACCACCCCTCTCCCCAATGTCTCCCAATGTCCATGTATTCTATGAATGTTACCCTACATGGCAAGAGGGACCTTGAAGGTATAATTAAGGTTATGCGGAAATTATCCTAGATTGTTACAATGAATTCAATCTAATAAAAATGGAGAAACTTTGAGACACCATGGAAAATGTGAAATCACAGGGAAAAAGTCTAGAGCCTCCAAAAAGGAGTGCAACCTGTTAACAACTTTATTTTAACTCAATGAGACCCATGTCACATTTCTGATGAACAGAACTGGAAATTTACAACGTTTAGTTGCTTTAAACCATGAAGTTTGTGGTAATTTATTACAGCAGCACTAGATATAATTTGGTCATGGTCATTAGCATCTGGAGCAAGACTGAATTTGAAATCTAATGCAATGGATGTACTTGAGAAACAGTAAACTATACTGTATGCTGGCAAGTAAAGGTGTCTGACTAATATTGCACAGAAAAGGGGAAGGCACGCCATGAGCATTTGTTTTTGTTTCTGTTTTGTTGTTTTTCTTTTACTATGCAATATCTAAATATTTTGGATAAAACCAAGAAAAGTTGGATATGGGGCCTGGCTTTCAGGTTTAGAATACTAAATGAGGACAACAGGCCTCTTCTCAGAATCATTTTGGAATAAGTAGGAACAAAGGAAGTGGAAGCTAAGAGATGTGGTGGTGAATGTTCTGGAACATCTAGATCCTGTGGCATGGCAACAAATTTCTAGTAGGTGGGGTCACCCTAACAGATTCTTTGGATTATGGGGTTTTCTTTAATTTGTGCCCCATTCCATTTCTGTAGTTGGTTAGCTAGATAATATATTTTCTGGGCCTCCTGATAGCTGTCCAGTATTTTTTTTTTCAGCAGAAATGACATAAGTTGTATTATATTATTTGGGCATTTACTCCCTGGTCCTAACACAACCCCCTGGCCCCAAATCCAGGAGTGAGCCTTAACTGGCTTTTATCAGTTCCTACATCCAAGAGGTACTATGGTGGTTGGGGAGTGTGGTCCAAATGGGTCCATCAACAAATGAGGCAGCTTCTCCTAAGGATTTGATTTGCTTTAGGGCTTTGCTACCTAGCGCCATAATACTCTGAAATTGTGAATATTTTAGAAGAAAAACAAAAAAAAAGCAAAACATAAAATATCCATCATTCAAAACAAGAAATGGAAAGTCTATAATTTTATTTTGGAGTCAGAAAATACTAGATTCTTATTGCTCAGTATTCTGGGTATTATAACAAACAACAAAAAAGTGTGTGTGTGTGTGTGTGTGTGTGTGTGTGTGTGTGTGTGTGTATGTTTTGTCCTAAATAGTGACAGAGATAATGGAAAAATTAAGCTTGAAATAGGTATAGGGAGCAAAAGGGATATTTACCTTTAAACAGGATGGGAGCAGGATGCATTATGTCTTGAAAGGCCAAGATTCTTACCGCAGTAAATAGAAAAGAAAAGAATACATTGTAAAACAAAAAGAAAAAAGTATTTTTAAAGACATAAGAAATGAAAGGAAGCAACAAGGACCAGATGCTCTAAAATTCCAAAGATAGAAATGAAATGTTTGCCAGTATTTCATGTCCTCTGGGAATGTGCCGTATCTTGGCACAAGTTGTGTTTCTACTAGCCCTGATGAACAGACTTTATAGGGGAGTAAAGAAACGGCAGAAATTTTGACTATCTCATGGTGCTGAGATCACAGACTGGAAACTAGAAGTTCTGGTTATGCATTTCTTTGAAACAAATCACGCCAAATTTAGGCTTACACTTAGACTTAAAACAACAATCACATTATTTTCTCTTATAATTTCCGTGGGACAAGAATTTTGGAAAGTTATCAGTGAGGTGATTCTGGCCTAGAGTCTCCCAAGTGGTGTAGTCAGATGTGACTGGAGTTGGAACAGTGGAGGGATAGAATAGCTGAGTGCTAGATGCATCACTCACTCTCTCTCCATGTGGTCCCACAGCTTCTCCACGTAATCTCCATGGAACAGTTTGGGCTTCCTCATGGATTGGTGGCCTCAGGGCAGTTGAACTGTTAATATGGCAGCTGAAGGCTAAATGAGTGGGAGAATTCCAGTGACAAAGGCTGAAGCTGAATCACTTTTTAGGAGCTAGCCTAAGAAGTCATGCTGTGTTGCTTCCATCCTACTTTATTGGTTGAAACAAAATCCTGCCCAATTTCAAGGGGAGGGGACAGGCATCCCATGCTTCAATGGAAAAATTGTCAAAGTCCCATTGTATAAAGAATGTGTAGCATGGGAGATATTGTGGCATCTTAGGGAAATACAACCTGCTCCCAACCAGACATAAGGTGACTTTTCAATGTGAGGTATTTTCTGTATTCTGAGTTAATGGTGAAGAGTTAGGAACTAGGCCAGAAATGTAGGGTGAATTATCCCATCGTTTTCCAATGTGTGGGAAACAAGTCTGGCTGGAAAGAAGGGTTCTGCAACAAAGCCAAAAGGGGTCTCCCCTCAATCATTCTGCAGATCATTAATCTGCTTAGAGTGAAGTTAAGAATTTAGCCCCGAACTTTGGAAGGTAGAACTCTCAGGGCTAAGGAAAAGGCCTAGAAGGAGCCTATCTTAGTCCATTTGGGGTGTTCTAACAAGATTGGATGGCTTATAAATAACAAAAATAAATTTCTCCCAGTTCTGGAGGCCAGAAGTTCAGGATCAGGGGTGAGTGTGGTTAGTTTGGTGAAGACCTTCTTCCAGGTTGCAGACTGCTAACTTATTGCTGTGTCCTCACACAGTGGCAGAAGCAAGCCAGCTCCCTGGAGTCTCTTTAATAACGATATTAACCCCACTCATGAAGGGTCCCTCTCGTGACCTAATCACCTTCTAAAGGCCCACCTCCTAATACCATCACCTTGGACAGTAGGTTTTTCACTTATGAATGTGGACGGGGGAGTCATAGCAGAGCCCATATGTGGATTTGGGGAAACAGTAGTGCTCTGAGTCTAACCTGTAGACACACCCCCTGACCCTGCTCAATGCCCTGTTAGATTGCTCTGATTGGCCCTCACCCCATCTGCCTAACCCAAGGAAGTGTATGCCCTTGCTCTAGAAGATTTTCTGGAGCCTCTACAGCCTATTCTGTACACTGTAGTGGTTGTTTCTACATCTAAATCAAGTGTTAAATGTTTTTACTTCCTCTTCCCATTAGTACCAAAAGGAATTCCCCAAATGAGAAAAAGCCACATGTAGAGAAGGGCTGAGTACTTTGGGGTCTCACCCTCTAACAGTCCTCAGAGCTGTGAGTCTCTGTGCCTGACCATGTTGACAACTGGGACCTCTAACAATGGGAAGCTGCCCGCCTTTAGGATTCGGGCTCGTTCTCTCCCTGGCATGTCAACCAGACACATTTATTTTCAAAAGCAGCCATTAGCTTATTATGAAATTCTTGTATAAACTGATCACGTGACCCATGGTCTGGTGACTGCCGAGCCCGATATTCCTGTTTGGGGGTAGATCAACTTAGACTCAATGATTAACAAAGAACGTAGGTCCCAGAAACCTAGCTAGTCAAACGGAAAAGTTATATTCAAGAGCACAGCTGACTTACCCTGGTGGCCTCTCAGTATTTTCATGAAAAAGTGGCAACTATCTAATTAGGGAAAATTTCATCCCCACTCCCTTGACTGAAGCAAAGCTGCTGCCTCAATAGGGCCCTTGATTCACAGATGGCTCACGGATAGTTTGGCCAAGGTGGGACTTGATGGTGTCCATGAGGCTGCTACACTGTTCAATCTCAACATCAGCTACGCAGATGAAAATGACACGGTCTCTGTTTAGTGGGCCAAACCCAAGGCTGTTCTTGTTTACCTGAACAATACTACCCTTGATTAGCCTTGTTATAATATTTTCAGTGATGCTTGAGATATTTCCCAAGAGGTTGGGTTCCAGTTTAATCTCCTACATTAGAAAACTAGAGACTGGTGGGTTAAAGACACCACTCTTGGAAGATGCACATGGTGGAAACAAATAATGGCTACTAGTCAGTCTCTCGATCATCACAAAGATGCCCACAGTAAGGGCCCTTTAACTGAAGAGACCAAATGGAGTCAAGTTCCTCATTAAGAGACTTAAAATCCAGATCGTCCCCACTACTGCCTATATTCATAATTGTACCAGGCATGGCAACAGAACTGTTCTTCTAGACTAGGCACGGAGTAAACAGACCTATGTATCTGATGCAGAGGCCAGCACTGACTGCCAGATTTGTGGCTCCTGCCAGAAGTTGGTCCATTTGTCTCATGACAACACGGTGTGGATTGTGGCCCTGCTTGCTCCTGGCACACTGATTGCCTGTCCTGGAATTTGACCATTCCCATGACTATTTGGTGAGGCCACACCAAAGTGGACACTTTTTCAAGTTATGGTGGTGCTCTTCTAGTGTGATCAGCTGCCTTTGGTCATATGATCATGGCTTTTGAAATTAATCTGTCTTTTGTTTTCAGCTTTCTGACAATCTTATGTGATAATAAAGCACACTTTTTCACAAAAGCCACTCAACAATGGTCTAGTAATCAGTGTTTCCAATAGAGTCTCCACATGCCCTAATAGACACAGGCATTTGGTGTCCTTGATTATTGAAGCATCTTCCTCAAAATTTATCCAAATAACTTATCACTCTATTTCCCTCACCTGCTCCTAGTCTGCACACCTTAGTAGGGCAGTTTGGTCATGAATGGAGCTGTCCTAAGAGATGGGCCATCTCCTCTCAGAGACTTTCTAGATTATGATCAGAATGAAAGGTATGGGATTTCATATATACCTATTTTGAAAATTTGAACTTTTTCTCTGATCATTTTTGGGTGTGATGATTCTTTCTCTCCCTCAGTTGCATCCCTAGGCTGGAATGGATGGTACCTGCTCCAACTGGCAGCTCAGCCAAAAGATGGCAAACAACTCTGATTCAGCTACCTAGATTCTCATGATGGCTTGCTGTGATAATAGATCAAAAGGAAAATGAACACTTGATCATGTACAATGATTGCTACCCCCTCAAACAGTGGTCCACTTAGAAAGGGACAAATAGATATCTTTGCATGTTATAAAAATTCTTTTCCCTTACACTCATGGTTTTGGACAAAACATCTCATTTCCAGTACGTGTCGATTGAAAATAGGGGAAGCTATGGGAACATGTGGATTTGGGACAGTAAAAGAATAGCGACAGTTCTAGTTCCTGGTGAGGAAATACCTCCTGGAGTGACAGGAGAGTGAGGGGGTATTGATGGTCTTTGTCTTTTGCAATCATCTCTGGAATCTTACCCATGAAGGAGAACACCCTTGTGAAGCTCTCACAAACCATTGCAAGCTCCTTAAATTTAACTGATTGCTTGGTCTGCCATCTCTAACCAGACAACTCTGACCACAATTAATCACTATTTTCCTTAATCTGACATGGACATTGGAGACAGCAAGAGATGGCCTCAGACTCTGCATATCCCATGAAGGAATACTTGTCAACACCTCCATTTGTATTTCTCACCCTATTCCCATAGCCAACTATCAGACATTCTGTGTGAAGGGAGAATGCCACATTGCTGGTGATGTGGGCAAACAGGTTGTAATGAAAGCAGTGAGACAGTCATTCCAAAAACAAGGGCTAGATTCAGTCATTTTAGCTGAAAAAGGAGCTATGGGGCTATGACTTTTACCATCTGAGTGGGGAGACACATTGGAGGTGCCATCAACGGCTCCTGATTGATATAGGTCCAGTGTGCTGGTCCCCAAAAATTGTCAATATTTTCTTCCCAGTGAAACCATGTGCACTCTTGGGACTTTGGAACCAGGTATTAACTTGTTTCCTTACCCCAAACATGGTGACTTGCACCTTAAGTGTTGTTGTATGAGACTTGCATGTACTTGAGGAAACATCACCAATAGATCATGCATTTGAATATGTTTTCAAAATGAATTGAAGCTATTTTGTTTCCTCAGGGAAGACTCTGGAATAATGTGTGTGTATAAACATCAATCTCCCCCTTCCATATTCTCCAAAACCAAGTTCTTAAAAATAATTACTTGGAGCTTTAAACACATTTCCCATAGAAATGATGTTATTAAAAATAACAACAAAAAGCAAGACATGTATCTATTGATTTAACTGTGTCTGTAACTAATGGCAACTTGGTTTCTGAGGTCAAAGGGTCCTGTGACTCAAGGGAAAGGAAGAGTTGGAAATGGATCTCATCAGCACTGTGGTCCAGGGCTAGCCACTGAAAACAATTCAAATATCTACAACTCATCTTTGGCACTCAGAAAACAGGACTATAAGGGGGTAAGGTACTTAACTTGGGCATAAAATTTAAGAAGGTGCCCCCTCAAAATCCTCAGGAACCAAAGATATAATTTAATGTGTTATTTTTATTAAAAAAAATACATCATATTGACAAGGCAATACCAGTGGACTGAACGCTGGTTTTCATAATGAAATTTATTGGGATTGGGACAACCTCCTAACTAAATTTATGCATTTCTTTCTCATTTCCTGGCAAACACACTCTCTAAATTTCAGCCTCTTACATTGCTTTATTATATCTACTGGACACAGTTAATTTGGGGTTATGATAGCTGAGGAAGGAACTGTTTAAAGATGTGTGCACCCACCTGAATGTCTTGTTCTTAGGATTTGACAGTATATCAAAGTGAATACACAGTTTATGACACTGTCCTCTGGGCCCACACAACTGGGTAGGGGTATTTGTATTTAAACAGATAGGAAAGTCAGCCCCAACTTTGAGTCTGTTCCTGGTTCAATACTTGAAATCAATCTTTCAGGTCTTTAATACCTCTGGCTCCTATTTTGGAACTCACATATTTTCCGAAAACTGGGGTTCACATGTGAGCTGTTGCTTTGTTTTCACATCATTTATCATGACAAAGGCAACAGCAACATCTCTGACATGAAGAGTGAGGGAGAGGACAGGATATGAATCATGGATGGGGATGAGGATTTGTAATTTAGGAGTTTGTTTGGGTAAAAGGCCCATATACAACACCTATTTCTACTGTGACCCAATGGAGCTGAAGGAGTGGGAATTATTTGATGGAAATCCACATTAGTGTTACTTATGTAGACAATCCAGTGATTACTGGTATGCTGTATAGCATTTCCATTATAAAACTAACATTTCCTCTATGGGTAATGACACAGGCAGGAAATCTCATGAAATGCTGCTTGGTAAACAAAAATGAGAAGCCTAACATTTTTCTGCTACTAAAGGTTTGTTACCTTCAATACTAAAAGGGTAACTATATTAATATTAGTGAAATAATATCCTTATGAGTCCTTGTTGTTAAAATTGTGAGAGCCCCACACATTCTTATTCAGATTATTATATTTATATTGGATTGTAAAATAACCATCCAGGAGACAAGTGGTAAAACTATTTTTAAAGTGCAGAGACTTATATTGCATATCAGGTGATGATTTTTAGGGAGAAAAAATCAAATTCTATCTTCTATGCAGCAGGATGGTATTTTATGATAATAGAAGACTCTTGCAAACAAGTCTTGGTGTAGTTTTAAAAATTAGACCCTTCTCTACTTCTGAACATCACTTTTATAAATGATCCATCAATGGCTGCTGCCAACATCCTCTCTCCCCACTTATCTTATTTTCCCCTTCTCATTTTTTTTTGATTCTGGCAGCTAACAATGTTTATAATAACTGGAGGGACTTCCCTGGTGGTGCAGTAGGTTAAGAATCCACCTGCCAATGCAGGGGACACGGGTTCGAGCCCTGGTCTGGGAAGATCCCACATACCGTGGAGCAACTAAGCCCATGAGCCACAATTACTGAGCCTGCACTCTGGAGCCCGCGAGCCACAACTACTGAGCCCAAGTGCCACAACTACTGAAGCCCACAAGCCTAGAGCTCATGCTCTGCAAGAGAAGCCACCACAATGAGAAGCCTGTGCACCGTAATGAAGAGTAGCCCCGCTTCCCGCAACTAGAGAAAGCCCGCGCGCAGCAACAAAGACCCAATGCAGCCAAATAAATAAATAAATAAATAAATAAATAAATAAATAAATAAATTTAAAAAGAACTGGAGGTGCTGCAATTCTTGGAAGCTGACATGTCTGGAGTGCCAACCAACACACTGCATGTCCTTGTATTGCAGCATGTTCCCCACCCTACTCCTGGGGCAAGAAGAGTGATCCTCCATCTTTATTTATGACCTAGAAACTTAAAAAAAAAAAAAAAAAACTAGAAAACAGAGTGATTCATGAAGAGGGAGAAGAGCCCCAGTTGGAGAAGTAGAAGTACTACATGTTCCCAGAAACTAGAAACCTGTGCCAGAATAAATATGACACTATTATATAAGTATTTGTAATTAGAAAATATGAAAGAAGAGGAATAATAACCATATATACAAATGAAACTGTCAGTAAGATAAGATGAAGTACTGTCTGGGAAATCCATCCAAGTCTACCTGAGTTATTGTGGGAGTAGTTCACAGAGAAGTGCAAATGTGGCTTCTTCTTAAGAGGAGTGAGAGGAAGAAACCAAGACTAAGAGAGTGAGAAACTCAGGAAGTGAGACCGAACAGCCAGGCTGGGACCAGCAGCATTAGCCTCATTTATGGAGTTGGATCTGATACAGATATTAGTCAGTCTATCACACCCCAGTACCTTCCTCCTGGAGCAGTGCTTAACCCTATCAGCAGAATGTCCCTTAAACTTAGACCAGGGCTCTGAGCTGTGTATGCGTGTGTGTGTGTGTGTGTGTGTGTGTGTGTGTGTGTGTTTCTTTGCAGAAATAGGTATGGACTCACTATTATTTGGATAATAAGAAGACAGGAATCTTTCCTAGCTCACTTGGTTACAGTGAAGATAGGTATCATGAGGTGGCTTGAACCAGAGAGAATTTTTTCTTGTCCTGTGGAAGGAAAGTAAAGGCAGGGCTAGTAAGACATGTGATTCTGACTCCATGTAAGAAAACACTCAGTATACAAAGCATCTATCTCATTTAATGAATCAGCAATTAGTGGTTGAGGGTCTACTATGTCCCAGGCATTTGACAAAGTCCCTGGGGATTTGATAAAAGGCAAAAACAAACAAACAAACAAAAATTCATGCCTGGAAAGAACTTCCATTCTCATGGGGGAAAAGGTGTCTTCAGGAGTTCTTTCATAGATAAAATTATTTGTAATTGAAAAATATTCCTCGAAAATTATTTTAGAGTAGAAGATATATTGCAGATATATCCAAGTTCTGTGAAAGGAGAGAGAGAAAGGAAAGGGAAATGAGATAGATTTTGCAGAAGACTCTCTGCTTTGTTACACTTAAGACTCCTTCAATATTGAATAAAGTACAAAAATCATGAAATGTTTCTATGTGTGCAGACTTGTCATGAAAACCAATGACAAAACCAAGCTTTGGATCTGGATAACACACACACACACAAAATTTGACACAACCTTTGAACAGCAGAGTGCACATGAACAGGTAGCCAACACCAGGAGGGGAAAGGCTCTACCTGTGGACACAGTAGCATCAGCACAGAGCCTCTCCCTGATGAGGTGTGCTTACCATGGCCAGATTAGGTCAACTCTCCTTCAGCCATTCTACCTGGAGCTCCCCTGCCCTCCTCCCCACCTAGTTCTTTCTGCAGTAATTCCTCAAACAGATTAAAACATTGAGAGCAAAGCTTTTTATACTGTTTTGGACAGACACTTAGGAACTTTTGAGCTAAATCTCTACAACTTTACAATTTGTGAAAATATTATTCCCAAATATTAAGTCTTACATAAAGGCAAGTTCCAGCTTGCTTTTACTTATACAAATGATAGAAATTTTAAAGTAGTTTCTGTTAACTAAATAGCACAGGTGAGAATTCATCTTCTGATGGAGATAAAGATGATTGTTTTTGAAACAAGGCAAAGTGTTAGGTTTTATACATAAGTTCATAGCCTTTCAAAGTCATTAAAAAATATTTTCTCACTCCGTAAAGAGTTTTATTTTATTTTAGTACTTATTTTATTTCTTTCTTTAATTACTCCTGTCATGAGACCTGAATGTGTCTTTATAATAAATACAAATTTTCTGACTTTATTCTCAGAATTCTGATTCTGAAAGCCTAGAATTGGATCTATCAACAGGCTTCCCAAGTAACTCTGATGTAGTTGGTTTAAGTAACACAATTTAAAGTATACTGAAGTCCTGATGATTCACTTACAGTCATAGGTAAGCATATTATAGTGCCCTTTCCACCAATTATACTACAGTCGGCTATCTTTTTTCCTCAAACAACTGAAATTGATAATCTTCTTTCTGAAGACATTATGAAATGACTATTATTAAGCCTGAATTTTCTTACAAAAGTTTGAAAATTAAAAACCACAAATAAGCAAATTTGCAAGTGGTTTTATTTGTTAGTACAAGTTTTTAAAAAAAAAAAATATATATATGAATTCATTTTGCTAGCAAAGCTATAAAGGATCTTCGACATTCTTCCATATGAAAATTTAAAATCAGAAAACTTCACTAGAACTGGGTCTATATCTTATTAAATTTAAAGCAAATGCTATAAATAACTCTAAGTCGTGTAG
>NW_006795413.1:249486-252824 GCF_000442215.2 Lipotes vexillifer
GAACTGGAATGGGAATGGTTAGGATACGTGTAGGTAGGGCAAATAAATGTACTTTTAATGAAGGAAGAATTTGACTTGTAGAGGTAGAAATAAATCTCAAATTTAATCCTATTCTTTTGGAAAGTGCAAAATGATTAAGTTAGATCAGTCTAATACAAAAATGTTTAAATAGTCACACACAAAAAATAGTAAATTACAAGGAGAACAAAACCATTACATTTTGCAAGTCCTGGAAAAAATCATATTTATTTGTTTATATGTATTATCTGTCAGTAGTTCTGTAAATAATTTAAAAACATTTCTTCCTCTGTTGTTGTTTATGAATACTATAAATATCCCTTTGGCCTGAGGTATAAATGCGCTATTCTCTTTTGGGGAAATTGGTGAATTTTACGTTTTATAGTCCCAAGGTTGGAAAGGGCATTAGAGGACAACTGATCTAAAGTTCCTTTAATGTTTCAATCCTTTCTCACTACCTTTGTGAGAATAATGCCCAGTCTCACTATGGATTCAAACCATAAGAGTAACTCCAATGATGGATGAGTAACTTGACACTTCCTGATGGAAACTACTTAATCTTTTAAACACTGCTGGTTTAGGCTGTTATTATTTTCATTTTTATTTATGTTTACTCATATTGTGCTAAGATCTAGTTCTCTTTAGGACTCTTTCCTTGGGTCCTGACATCATCATCTGGAAAATATAAAAAATATCTTATATCCCTATTACCCTTGAAATGAGATCAAAATTTTGAAAACAGCAGTAATACTCGACCTCTTCTCTCCAGCTTCTCATTTCAAGATGATTAGGATCTTGTAATATTGTAATATATAAGGTACCTCCAACTCCACTGAATAATAAATTTCAAATTGCCAGAATCCCTCTTAAGGTGTCATTTTATAATTCCAGAATTGTAACCTGTTAAACACGATCGAATATAAGAAAGTCTGTCAGTGATATTTTAAAGTTAATAAGTCAATCGTCCTTTCAAATATGGCAAACACATGAAGTGTATTTTAATACACAAAGGGTTTCTAGAGAATTCAACTTTGAACTGTGAAAAGGATCCAGACTTCCCTTATTTTTTAAAACTACTTAAAACTGATAAATTATATAGATAATTAATTTTTCAGAAATATATATAATTAATATATAATTATGTTTATTATATATAATAATAATTATGTATAAGTATATTACATATTATTAATAATATAATATATAATAATATATTACATTTCATTATATAATAATAGTATTTCTATAATATATATCTATAATATAATGATATACAAATTATGATACATGTTATAATATATAATGTAATATTATAAAATATATATTAAATTATTATATTTTCATTTAATATTTTATTTATTTTCATACACATTATATATAATATTATATTATTATATATATTGTATAATATTATATATAATTTATATTATATAAAATATATATTTTTAATTTATATATATATAAAAATATATTTAATTATATATTATATATGTTATATATAATATATAATATATAAAAATATATTTATTTACATATTATATATTATATATGTTATATATAAGAAATATATAATATATAACATATATTATATATGTTATATGTAATATATAATATAAATATGTATATATTTATATATTGTACATTATACAAAAATATAATAACATATATATTATATAAAATGATAATTAGTAATAATTATATATTACATATCATTATGTATTATAATCATATTATGATTATATTATAATTATAGATTATAATATAATACATACTATAATTATATATTAAGATATATGATTTTATATACATTATACATAATATAATATATATTATGTACATATTTTATAATTATATCTAGATAATACATAATATATAAATATATTAAATGTATAAAATATAATTGTATAATATGTATAATATATGGTTTATAAAATTCTTCAGAATTACATATAATATGATATATGTAATAATAATATTATAAATATATATTAAATATTATATAATATATATTATAATCATATTAATTTAAAATATCACATATATAAAGTAACACTAATTTCTCCTAATAATTAGTAATTGTATTATTACTAATAATAATTGTTAGTATTACTAACAACACTAATTACAATACTAATTATACTTATTATCTATATTATTAAAATATTATACATTATTATAAATTTTATACTACCTACATAATAAATAAGATGTAAAGAATATATTATTATATATTATAATTATATTATATATGATTTTATATTAAATATATACTTCTATATATGAATTATATAGAACTTAATATTATATATAATATATATTATATATTATATAAATATATTTTATAATTATATATGATTTTATGTAATATATATTAACTATATATAATATAATATAATATAATATATATAGGATATAAGATATCCTATATATATTATATATATATTTCATTTGTATAATATATAAGTTTATATATTATACACATTAATATTTATGTAGTATATAAATTTATATATAATATAAATAATATATAAATTTATATATTTATATATTTTAAATAACATAAATTTATAGAATCCTTATGTATTTATATAATATATTTGTATTATATTTAATAACAATTAATTATTATATATTAGTACCTTATACTATATAATGTATACCATATAATATACTATATTATATATAAAATATATAAAATAAGTTATATAAAATTACATATACAAATATATATATATAAATAAAAATTATATACAATTTTATAAATGTATATTTTACTTTATAAATAATAAATGTATAATAGAATATATTTAATATAAAAATATAGATTACATATAATTTTTATGATATATGATGCATTACATTATATTATACTATACTATATTATATATAAAATATATAATATACATTATATAATATATGTGTATATATACTTATATATATGATTATATATATTAAATTATATATATAGGTTTTATAATTGAATATTTATTATATATAATTTATATAAAATCCTGTATGCTCTATTTATATATTATATATACTACAATATGTTATATATAGTGTAACATATCATATAATATATAATATATAATTATATTAAAAATATCAATAAGGGCTTCCCTGGTGGCGCAGTGGTTGAGAGTCCACCTGCCAATGCAGGGGACATGGGTTCGTGTCCTGGTCCAGGAAGATCGCACATGTCGCAGAGCAGCTAGGCCCGTGAGCCATGGCCACTGAGCCTGCCCATCCGAAGCCTGTTCTCTTCAATGGGAGAGACCACAACAGTGAGAGGTCCATGTACAAAAAAAAAAAAAAAAAAA